>NC_141158.1:45055000-45208750 GCF_053477565.2 Lygodium microphyllum
GCATGGTGTATGTGATGAAGTTTCTTTGCATGAAACTATAAAGGGGTTATGTGGTATGAATGATAGTGGTTACTTGGACCTAGTACAACCAAAGGAGAATGATATTGAGCTTTTGCCTATGCAGATATTGAAGGTGATTCTAGAAGATCTTGTACAAAAGTTGACTTCTCTATGGATGCATAGAGTGGGCTGCAAAGCAAGAGGGGATAAAGCTACTTCACTTGCGTTGCTGCTCATGTTACAAGGCATGTAGACATAGATGTTGAGGAATAATATAATTTTTATGTGGATAATGATGGGACAAATGTGAATATGTTGTATGAGCCATAAGCATCTAGGTAGATAGTGAAAGGGATGTGGGAGTACTCATACCCTATGCTCCTCTTGGATAATAGGGCATAAAATCTTCATGTAGCTCGTATAGCATGTATCCATTATGTATCATGTTGTATGAAATGTTTATACCCACCTAGATCAAACATCATATTGAACCCATAATACCTTTGAAGCATATCATACAAGTAGATCCCCCTAAAATTTGATAGGTTACATGTATGTATAAGCAATGAGTATTTAAGTTTATGATCCAGGAAGATGCCATGATGCTCATGCCCAAAACAAGATAACTATCTAGATTTTTTATCGAAGGGGTGGTAGATGGTTTGTGTACAAGGTACTTTGTGGCACTTACCTTTTACCCTTTTGATACAAGTGGATTTGAGTGGTTTGCCATATGTTAGAGGCTGTGTAGGTTTAGAGGGAGTGGATGACATGTGACTATAACTCGATAGAATAAAAATTATAAAAAAGGTCCATCTAGACTAGTGTTTCATTGGTATGAAATACTAATTGCCTATCTTATGAGATCTTCAATCACTTAAGTAATATATCATGAAGTCTTTACAAGATTTTCTAGGAACAAAACTCAACTCTCAAAAAAGTATGAATATTCAATAATATATCTCAATGATGCACAGATCGAATATTGTATGCTCGCGTAGTGAACGCCGAAAGGTCCCCAAGAACAAAAGAACTCTACTTTTTGCACAAAACTCAAGGTAGAAAGCATGCACGATATGAATAAGAGACCAATTGGGTGCAATCTCCCCCCATGCCTTGTGTGAGCGCTCCACAAAGCATGTGTTTTATGTATTAATCATCTTTACCCTCAAATAATAGCCCAAATTACAAAATAGCACGCTTTTGGCTTTTGAGTTTGCTTTAGTGCCAAATAGAAATAAAGCTAATGGACGGGCGCCCAAAGAGTCAGGCACACCCAATATAATGTCCAAATACAAAAATCATAATCGTGCGCCCATGCGCATACAAAATAATAAATAAATATTCAACGCCTTAATAAATAGGCGCGACAAAATATAGGCGTCATGCCTAAGGTATGCGCCCATCAAAATATAAGTGATAACTCGAATACACGCTATCCTCCAATGCTTTCCTCCACGATTGCTGTTATCTCTACACATCAACTGAAGCATTCACAATCGTTAGTAAAATAATACAATTAAACCGACAAAAGTGAATACCTAGCAGTCTTTAGCTACATAAATAAATCAATTGGTTAGAAATCAATCCTAACCTTAATTTATCACGAGTGCGTACTCTAAACTCATAAACGTTTATTAATTTAATATGTATTTTGTGAAATCACCCGCTATGGAATCACCCATGTACACACTAAATTAACGTAACGCCCGAAAAGAATAGGCGTCCCCATCGACTTCTCGCACAAAGAATCCACTTTGTGTATGAGCCCCGGTAAACAAAGTTTACGGAATCCATCGTAAAACCTCACGGAATCCACTGTAAAATATGCCTCCTGACATCATATCCCCGGAGTGGGATAACAATTGTCCTTAATTGCTATTAGCTCAACGTGGAGCTAACAGAGTGGGAAAAGCATTTAAGTCTCTAGCGTGCATCCATTGGGCCTCTTCAACAGGATGGTTTTTAAACTTGACCAAATATCTAGAATATCTACGACCAGTTCTAGTGGTCATAAAGTTAGTATCTATAATAGCTTCAAGCTCAAGGATTTCAGTCTCTTCATCTAACAAAGGTGGATTTTCATAAACAGGGTGTACAGGTAATTGGCCTCTAAAGGGTCGTAATAAACTAATATGAAATGTGTTGTGAATTTTTCAATATGGTGGTAGTTCTAACTTAAATGCATTATCATTGATTTTGTGAATGATCTTGAATGGTCCATAGAATCTAGGTGCTAATTTTACAACTGGGTGTTTATCTACACTTTGTAATCTACGTTTTTATATTCTTAACCAAACATAGTCATCAACTTTGAAATTCATGGCATGTCTTTTCTTATTGGTTTGTTTTATATATGATTGTTGGGCTTTGGCAATCATATCTTTAACCTCATCAAAAATAGTAGCGTCCATATTAGCAATATCATCAACACTCTGAATTCTATTTGATAAAGATGCAACAGGTGTAGGCAATCTATAACCATAAATCACTTGAAACGGTGCTTTCTTTGTAGCTGTGTGTGGTGTATTGTTAGATGCAAGCTAAAGTAAATATAGATGTGTATCCCATGTCTATGATTTTGAAATAGTGTAAGCACATAAAAGATCTAAAATAGTAATGTTAGTAGCTTCTATTTGACCATTACTTTCAAGATGAAATACAGATGAAAAATCAATCTTTGTTCCTAGGTTAGCAAACAAAGTAATCTAAAAATTATTACAGAATTTAGAATTACGATAAAAAATAATAACTTTTGATAATCCATGATTAGTGAAAACAGTTTTTAAAAATAATTATGCTGCCTGAGATGCTATTAAAGTCTTCTTGCATGGAATAAAATATACTTATTTACTAAACATGTCTACAACAGTCCAAATCATATCATGGTTAGCTTTAGTGTTAGGTAAACTAGTAATAAAATCCATAGAAATCTATTCCCATGGTCTTGATGGAATAGATAAAGGCATAAGTAAACCATACTGTTTACCATGATGTCTCTTAACTCTTTGACAAACCAAACATTCAGAAACAAAGTTAGATACATCACTGTCCATATGTGGCCAATAAAAATCTTCAGTTAATGTACACAAAGTAGATATAATATCTCTATGACCTTGATATGGAGGACAATGAAACTCATTCAAAACAAAAGATCTAAATAGAACTGTAACACATAATCTCTTTTCATAAAACATGAATCCATCATTGTAAGACAGTGAATCAATAGAAATCCAATTATTTCCAACTAATTTATTCCAATCAGCTTGAAAAGTAATGTCTTGATGATAAGTATCTTTCATAGGGGTTAGAGAATCAAATGATATGACAGAGATATTATGAATGATCGTTCTTCTACTTAAAGCATCAGCTACTATATTTTATTTACATGGTTGATACTGTATAAGGGAATGAAAACTCTGAATAAAAGCTGCCCATTTGATATGTCTGTCAGAGATTTGAGGTTGACTAAGGAGATGTCTAATACTTTGTTGGTCAGTCTTAATCAAAAACTCAGAACCCATTAAGTAATGTTTTCATTGTCTTAAAGCTTGTACAACAGCTAACAATTCCTTATCATATGTGGAATATTTAAGTTCGGATGGTTTCAGTTTACAGTTAGAGTAGGCTATGGAATGATTATCTTGCATAAGTATAGCTCCTATTCCAAATCCACTAGCATCATTAACTACTAAAAAGAATGATCTATTGAAATCAGGTAGTTGTAATACAAGAGCATGGGTTAATGCATGTTTCAATAAATCAAAAGATTTTTGTTAATTATTAGACCAATGATAAACAATACATTTCTTTAAAAGTTTAGTCAAAGACAAAGCAAGTAATGAAAAATTTCGCACAAACTTTTTGTAAAAACTAGCAAGACCTAGAAAAGAACGTAACTCATGCACATTTTTTGATATAGGTCAATTTAATATTGCTTCTATCTTCTTAGGATCAACCTTAATATCTTCTAATGACACAATATGACCTAGATATTCAATTTCTGTTTGAAAAAACTCACTCTTTTCTGGATTAGCATACAATTGATTATATTTCAACAACTTGAAAACCAAAGACAGATATTCATAATGTTATTTCTCATTTTTATTGAATACCAAGATATCATCAAAGAATATTATAGCACAATGCTGATATTTCAAAAATATGCGATTCATCATTCTACTAAATGTAACATGTGCATTAGTCAATCCAAAAGACATCACTAAAAATTCATAATGTCTAAATTGTATTCTAAATGCAGTTTTAAATATATCAGATTTATCTAATCTCACTTGATAATAACCAGATTTAATATCTATTTTACTGAATATGACAGAACCTTGTAGTTTATCTATAAGATCATCTATCCTAGGAATTAGATATCTATTTTTTACGGTAATCTTATTTAGGACACGATAATCTATGTACATGTGATAAGTATTATTCTTCTTCTTTATCAATAAAACCGGTTGCGCCAAATGGAGAACTACTAGGTCTAATCAATCCTCTGTTTAATAATTCCTCAACTTGATTCTGAATTTCTTTCTATTCAATCTGGTTATACCTATATGGTGCTTTACAAGGTGGTTGTGTACCAGGAATTAAATATATTTTGTGGTCTTCAGGACGTGAAGGAGGTAGTCCAGGTGGTAAATCTTCAGTAAAACAATCTTTAAATTGTGCAATGAATTCTTTATACCTAAGGTGCATATGTTTTTCTTTAGCTTGAAGTTCATTCACCCAAATTAGATAAGATTTACTACTTTTATGTAATGCACGTTTAGCTTGGGTATGAGTAAGTAGTGGTAAATTATTAAATGCATGCATACCATACAATGCAATGTGTTTTTCTCAAAAATGAATTTTAATTGAATGCGTAGAATAATCAATGTCGGGATTATGCTGATGACGCTAAGGCATACCTAGGATAATATCACTAGACTGTAAAGGTACAACTAGGAAATTATTTCTTTCAGTGTATTCACCAATTTGAATTTCTAAATCATGCACCTCTTGTGTTCCATTATACCTTGTGCCTAAAAATGCTACTTTAATGCGGTAATGCATAGGAACAGTTTCTAATTTCAATTCTTTCACTAACTTTGCATAAATAAAATCATGTGTACAACCATCATCATGCAAAATAATCTTTTTTTTTCATGCACTAAACATTTCATTGTCAACAAAGAATATGGAGTTGGCATACCTGGTAAAGTATCCGAGGGAGTAGCAATGTCATCCTCATCTTCCGTAAAGTCAGGCATTTTCTCATGTTCTTCATCTTTTATTTCTCCAAGATAATTGATATGGATAGATGGCTTCTTCGATTGACAATTGGTTGCTAGATGTCTAGGTTGATGGCATTTGTAACACACTATAGGTTTGGCTTTAGATACATTGTTTGCAATAGTAGAAAGTCTAGGAATATTAGGATTTGGCTGTGAGGATGGCTTAGGATTTTAATTGATATTTGATGGCAAAGTAGGTGGTTTTGTCCAAGACTTATGGAAAGATGATGAAGGAAATCGACTTTGATTGAATTTTCTAAAATTTGAATTGAATTGCTTAGAACCATAATTACCATTTGCTTGAAATTGTTGTGGACGTTTATCTCTTCCTCGAATCTTGTCTTCAGTGTCATGAGCTAAAGAGATTGAATCTTCAAAGGTTGCAGGCTTGAACATATTGACTTCAGCGTAGTAATGTCGAAGTAATCCAGACATAAACTTGTGCTTGTGAGTCGCTTCAAGTACGTCTTCAAGCATTCTGAGTTGCAGTAGGACATTCCAAAAACATTTGATATACTGAAAAATAGGCTCACGATCTCTTTGCTGAAAAAGATCCCATTGCTTTATGGCTTTTTCATGGAATTGTGAAGGAAGAAAATTCTACATAAACTTATTTTTTAAACTCTCCCAGGTAGTGGAACAATCTCTACTCTTACGAACCACGGTCTACCAAAGAGATACTCGATCGACTAAATGATTAGTGACATATTTAATTTTGTCTTTTTCAACGTATATCTCTTCATGAAAGTAATCATCAAACTGACTGATAAATGCAAGAACAGTTTTTTTATCTCGAGTTCCATTAAAAGTACGGAATTTGAAATTTCTTTTACTTATCTTTGTTTCTTTACGGATGGATTGACCTTCGAGAGTCGCATCGATGGTACGTCGGATAAGATCTTCCGATTATGGTTCTTCTTTGTCGGTAGTCGATCATTGCAAATTGGCAAATTGAACTTGTAAAGCTTGTCGGGCTCTTCGTTCTTCATCAAGCTGCATCATAATTAAATCCAATTTTTATTCCATCATAGGTTCGAGAAGATCGCCTTCAGTCATTAAATCCTCCATATTTTGTTCCGTCATCCTGTAAAAATCCAAAAGACCTCACACTCTCAAAATCCAATTAGCGGGATGAGCGTAGCTCAAAGTCGGGTATATAAAGCTTATAGATTTTTGTTTTGCTTTCACGGTCTTCGACTTTTGCGGTTGCGGAATTTAAAGTCTTCGTAAAATCTGTGTATGACCTTCTGCGTGTGCTGAAACTGGTTCATACAAGTCTGCATACGCGAACAGAGTCTTCCAGGAAACAACTTTGCAGTTCTGTGCTTCTGCGCAGGAACAGTCCTTATAAGAGTAATTGAGGTAAGTCAGATTTGACTTCTGGAAACTTGATTGAGCTTCGTGACTTGCAGAGTGATAAAAATTGCAAGATTTAAGTGATTAAGCCTTTGTAAAGCTTATATGACTTAAGCTTTTAAATAAGCTGAAACTGACGATGGATTTTAGGAGGGAGAGGGGGCCGTTTTCAGCCGTCGAAAATCACGGTGAGGATCTACTGATGCCGTTGATTTGACAATTTCAATCATTAAGCTTTTTAAAAGCTTAGTTTTAAGCTTAGCTTAAACTTTGAATATTAGATATAAAGCTTATCTCTGTTTTGTCTGAGAAAAAATGACTTAAATAAGGATATATTGACGTGGTCCTCCGCTTCCTCAGGCCGGTCCTTCGTGATCAGAGGCTATAGACAGAGGTTCTTGACCGCCAGGAATCCACCCGTATCGACCATTTGCGATGAAATTGACTATAGAGCTCGATCATTCCAAGAGCTCCACCTTCATGCAAGATGAATAGTGATTGGACGCTCTCAATCCCACCTTCGCTCTGATACCACTGATGCACAAATCGGATGATGTATGCTCGCGTAGTAAACGCTGAAAGGTCTCCCAGAACAAAAGAACTCTACTTTTTGCACAAAACTCAAGGTAAAAAGCATACATGACATAAACAAGAGACCAATTGGGTACAATCTCCCCCCATGCCTTGTGTGAGCACTCCATAAAGCATGTATTTTATGTATTAATCATCTTCAAGCTCAAATAATAGCCCAAATTACAAAATAGCACACTTTTGGCTTTTGAGTTTGCTTTAGTGCAAAATAGAAATAAAGCTAATGAACGGGCATCCAAAGAGTCAGGTATACCCAATACAATATCCAAATACAAATATCATAATCGTGCGCCCATGCGTATACAAAATAATAAATAAATATCCAACACCGTAATAAATATGCGTAACAAAATATAGGCGCCATGCCTAAGGTACGCGCCCATCAAAATATAAGTGATAACTCGAATACACGCTATCCTCCAATGCTTTCCTCCACGATTGCTGTTATCTCTACACATCAACTAAAGCATTCACAATTGTTAATAAATAAATAAATCAGCTACATAAATAAATCAATTGGTTAGAAATCAATCCTAACCTTAATTTATCACGAGTGTGCACTCTAAACTCATAAACGTTTATTAATTTAATATGTATTTTACAGAATCACCCGCTATGGAATCACCCATGTACACACTAAATTAACGAAACGCTCGAAAAGGATAGGCGTCCCCATCGATTTCTCGCACAAAGAATCCACTTTGTGTATGAGCCCCGGTAAACAAAGTTTACGGAATCCACCGTAAAACCTCGCGGAATCCACTGTGGCACGAAATCCACCGTGAAATATATCTCCTGGCATCACTCAATGACTTGTGAGAACTTTGGGTGAGTCTAAATACATATAAGGACTTATTTTAAGTGGTACAAACCATCCAAGCCAAAAAATACAAAAAAGTAGCATGTGAAATAAGTAATGTTTACAAGTATTTTGGGAGGATTTTGTAATTCTACCCACGTTGACTTATTGATCAAGTTTGTTCACCTCGTTTTGAGTACCTAGATGATCCTATTTGGAATTTGTATAGCAAAGTCTAGCCAAAACAAGTTGCACCTAGGCTCAAGGCTTGCAAAAAACAAACTCAAGGAAAGCATTGAAGTAAACAAATAGAAGTTTAATTCATGCTTTTGGGGTGTATGAAGAAAAATAATCAAACATGAATTGAACAAGCTTTGGATATCAAATATATGGTTTAAGTTACATGATGAAATACGTAACCTAAATCAATATAATAGAAGGGATTTGATTAACGAAAATTGAGTTCTTTTTCAATGTATCTTTGTAACTTTTGCAATCCTTGGACTTATGTTCTATACTATTCTTGGGGGAATCCACCTTATAGAATATGTAAGATACCATGTGAATTCAAAAGAAAGGATATTATATTTAGTAAAATTTACCATTTGCATAGCCACCAATTTGCAGTGCAACAACGAAAGGCTATGCAAATTGGTGACAATAGCAATGCAACAATGAAAGGCAGTAGTAGTGTAGCTAAGGATAGCATCAAAAGGACTTCAAGGCACCACGAACCAAAGTGCTATAGAAAGAGTACAGAGAAAGAGATGAGGGTTCCATCCATGCAAACATAGTTCCACGCACACCCACACAGAGTTACCTTGTCGTGCTATTGTTCCAGCCATGGCTAGTTAGCTTGTGCCTTGTAATTTCAAGTAGTCAATCCTTGTACATATCTATTAGTTTGAGTCTTGTCATTTCTTATTGTCTCCTAGAGAGACCATGGTACCGTGTATGGACTGTAGAAACTAAACTATAGGAATATATGAGCATTTTGCTTCCTATCATTTTGTATATGATATCCATTTAGATATGTCCCATCTGATATGCTATGATTGATGCATTTGAAATTATAGTGCATCTCTATGTCAAGTTTGATTATGCTAGGACTTTACAGTCCTATAGAGTGGATGCAATCAGATCACACGTAGTAATTATAAATTAGACCTTGGACTTGATTACACATGGTGACTATGCTAATCTTTCTCATGCACATAAGTTTGTATGCACATGCACTCTTAGGGGCTGTCAAAGGACATCCAACCTATTACACAAGGTGGTCTAGACATGAGCAACAGTATTGGGTACCGTCTCCTGAGAATACTTTATTCCTTAGTGAGATAATGAAGTCTTAGCAAAGAAATTTAGTTTGCAACCCCACAAACATCGTTCGTGCTCTATTCCCCGATCTCAGGATGTGCTCCCAAGTCCACCAATCACTCCTGTGATGCCCCTAAAGCTAGTAAGGTAGTTGTTTATGTCAATGAAACTAGTTGTGGTTTTACCCATTCCACCTCATGGTATTCCAATCCATGCCTGAATGACTGCTTGGGTGGATTCCACTTCCTAAGTGTTCTGGCTAGGTGAGGACCTAGATGCTTTCCTTCAATAGTTTAAGATAGCATATACTATCAAATTTTTCGCCTAGGTGAATCCCACCCATAAGGCTGTATTCAAGTCATCAATGTGGAAGATACGGTGGCTTGGATCGTAGTGAAAAATAATTGGGAAACTTTTGATGATATCAAGACAACATTCAGCTCATGGTTTTAGCTAGACCAAATTTATGTCCAAAAAGACTCCACAATCTCAAGCAAGGAGATGCTATAGTCAGAGCTATACAACTCAATTTAAGATCCTAAAAGAAAAAATGCCTCCAAACGCATATTATATTGGTGAAATAGTGTGCTCATTATATATGCAAGGGTGTAACAAGGATATACATAAAGCTTTGGCTTTGGAAGATTTGTCTACTCATAATCTAAAATATTTTTATCAACTTGGTGTTTGCATTGAAACGTTTCTACTAAGGAGAAGTCAAGAAAAAAGCAAGGAATCGATTAAATCTGCTAACAAATTAAAAGCTATCATCAAGAATCTAGTGACTCATATTCAATTGGATCTAGAGGAAGAGAGTAGTAGTGAGGAAGAGGATTCTAAGGATGAGGGATGTCAGAAGCCCACAAAGTCTAAGAGGAAGATCAAGAGCCACAAACCCTTAGAGGTCACACATAAACGTGCAGCCAAAACCCTCTGGTATACCAAGTATAACAATCCAGGTCATTTGGCAATCAATTGTAGTCTCAATAGGTGGTAATGGAGTATTTTCCATATGGCTATCCACAATATAAATGTTTGCTAGTAGAATGCTAGGAGTTAGATGGGACATGTCATTAATAAAGGAGACAAAATATGCAGCACCACCTAACAATTTCACGAGCATACTACATACATCAGAATGCATTAAGTCCCAGACATTTGACACACGAGAGACACCAGAGTAAAAGGAATTTTTTATTTTCTTTCCAAACTGACACTCATTACAAAAGTCAAGTTTAGAGCCTTTTCCATCAACCCTCTTCAGAGAGGTAAGGACATTAAGTTCTTTTTTGCTCATATGGCCTAATCTCTTATGCCATAACTCCAAGTGGCTACAAATTTCAACAGCTGCAAGAAACTTGCCATTCAAGGCTTTACAGTGCAAACAATACAAAGTGCCCTTCTTGATTCCTTTTGCAATCAGCATGGAACACTTTTCACAAACCACCACCAAGCAATGTGATGTAGCCATGCAAGTCAAGTTGACTATCAGATAGTAAACTCCTTTTAATGCCAAGCACATATCTCTGAGATCTTTCAACACAAGCTCTTGGCCATTGTATAAAGACAAGTGTACTGTGCCAATCCCATCGATGCTGCAAGCATGGTTATTTCCACGATACATCTTTCCATAACTGCTTGCATTGAACATAGCAAAGCACTCCAAGCAAGGAGTTATATGGAAAGAGGCACCAGAGTCTACAATCCAAGTCTGAGTGACACCATCATCAACTAATACAAGTGCATTAATCACATCAGCCTTGGTAATTTGCATATCCTACATGTGGCATACAAGGTCATCATAATCAACTGCACATAATATACCAGCCTCTATATAAGAAAGCTCCTCTATGATCACACTAGAGGCCACATTGGCCTTTTCTTTGCCTTTGGTTGTCTCTGATGCATCTGTCTTTTCTTTCTTTTTCTTTTTATCTCTTGCATTCTTCTTTCTCTCTTGTTCCTTCTTGTAATACCTACAATCAGGTTTCTTGTAGCCCTTCCGACCACAATGATAGCAAGTAATGTCACTCTTTTTCTTTCCTTTACTCTTGCTCTTGTTTTTGTGCCCTACATTTGCATTTTTCTTTTCAGCCCTGCCTCTTACGTTATAAGCTAAGTTGATGCCTTCTCCGCTAGCCATACGTCTAATTTCTTCATTCAAGATAGAACCCCTCACCCCATCATATGAGAGATTGGGATTATTGCTGAGTCAAACCACCAAGGTCTCTCAAGAGTCAGGCAGTGTCATGATCAAAAAGATCGCCCTCAACTTATCATTAAAGTCCAAATTTGCATCTTTGAGCTACTTTACAATCCCTGTAAATGCACTCAAGTGCTCAACTACAGGCTTTGACTTATCCAGTCGCATATTCACCAACTTGCGCATTAAATGCATCTAATTAACAGGTGTGGTGATCTCATAGGTATTTTTCAGCTTCTCCCATATTACATAACCTGCATCTAAACCCTTAATGTCTGTCGGAATGTCATCAATGACACCCATCTTTATGTAAGCCACAATTTTTTATTTACTCTCACCCAATCTACATCAGACATTAGTGCGGATATAGCTTCTTGCAAAGCATCCTCACAATCCTTTAGGAATAAAATGCCCTGCATACGGTCTTTCCAAAGGTCAAAGCCATAACCATCAAATCGTTTGATTATCATCAAACTCTTAATGTCTGAATTGGAAGAGGTTGCAACCATTTTATCACGAACACAAGTGAATGCACTAAACTGCAAAAGCACAAGCTGTACCAACAAAATACACTGATGTTCTTCTCAACCAGAAGTAAATATCTGTTGTTTGTACATGAACCAATCACCACACATGCAAAAATGCATAAATTTACCAAATTTTACGCAAATCCCTAAAATTTCAAGTACAAAATTGCACAAATATTGACAAATCTGATCCAGCTAAGGAAAACTTTGTCAATACATGAAAAACCCCAAATTTTTGGGATCCAATGTTAAGAAACTTTACTCAAAGAGTGAAATTCTAATAAATTTGACAAAATCCCCAAATTAATTGAGGTCATCGCTCACAATGTCTGCAATTTCGAATCTTCATAGATCTGAGACCTGTGCCTCCGGTGTATGAACTCCCGCCAAGGCAAGTAATTGAAAAATTAAAGAAATTTTTTTTTTAAAAAAAAACTGATGGGGGGTCTGTTGATCGTCGCGTGACTGATGCGATTAACGTCTGCCATTGGTTATGTCCGTCGGTGAGTCGTCACCTGGCCACTTCTCGCTACGCCCAACCCGTAGTAGTCGCCTAGTTCACGCCTGCTAGTCATGTTTGATTGGTCCACAATGCAAATGCCGAATCACCATTCACCTAGTCGTCTACTCGTTACGTTGGCCTTCACATCAACCTGCAACCATCATTTGCTAGACCTGCCTATTGCATCTATCGACTGGTTTCTCTGGCACCTAGCCAGCTAGGCCTGACTGTCCTTCAACCTCAAGCTGCCTCCACAACCTGTCATCTGCGCCTTGGTCCCCGAAAGCATGCAGAACCTTGGGCTCTAATACCACTTGTTGAAAGAAGAGCATAGCTAAGAGAGATAGGAGTTGAGCAAGAGTGAGCATGAGTGTGATAGCTATAGAGAGTGTGAGCAAAGTGAAAGTACGAATCAATTAGAGTGTACCAACAATGTGTTGGTACACAAAGAATAAAATATATTTATACTTAGGACATATAAAGAGGGTGCATTCATATGTATAATATATTTATACTTAGGACACATAAAGAGGGTGTATTCACATGTATAATATATTTATACTTAGGACACATAAAGAGGGTGCATTCACATGTAAAATATATTTATACTTAGGACACATAAAGAGGGTGCATTCACATGTACAATGTGTGTGTACTATACACGGGGGGATTTAAACTAGACCTTTATCCCAACAACACCAAGACTTGCACTCTAAACATTCTTGCTTTTCTTGTTATGGAAAAAAGTATTCACACCATCGGGCTTGAAAACTTGGAAATGACATTTTAAGAATAGTTGTCTTCGTACTTAAAGGCTTGTGAAAAACGAGGAGTTATGTAAATGCCCCGAACAACGTAGTATGCTTAACAATTATGATATTCGCTTGTTTTCGAGATTTAATATAAAAGAGAATGAACACTTAAAGCTGAAAATGAAAATTACTCACAAAATTACAACCATGAAAATGTAAAAGTAATGGAGACAAGATTGAGGGTTGAAGATGGGCAACCCCCCCCCCCGAAGGAATGCATTTCTGCTCAACCCAAGTCCCTTAGGGAAGAGCTCAGTTACAATCAACCTGAGAGTGAGAAGAAGTAATTCTCACTCTCACAAGATCATGCAAAAATGTACAAACACACATGCATTATCTATTATGCAATGATAAGAACTGATTTCTTTACAGTATAAGAGAAGAAAAAGAGAAATTCAGCCTTTCTCCATCGTTGATCAGCAGTACATGGATAGGGCTTGCTTCTTGTAGCTAAAATGGAAGAAAAAGCTCGAGAAGGAGGTGTTGTGATGAATTTACAGGCTTGCTGTCCTATAAACAGCAGTGATAGAAGAGGGAATATGGAGGAATTTGATAATGAAGAAGTGGGGGATGATGATGGGGATGGATGGGGCCAGTTTCTGGCTATCTGTGGGTGCTGTACATGAGTTTACAGCAAAGAAAAATGATGTTGAATGAAGAAAAACGAGCTCTTATTTATAGGAGAGGGGAGAGCTAGTACAAAAGGGGAAAGTGGAGTAGCACAAGACAAGTGTCCAGCCACATGTCATGAGATGTGACAAGTGGTGGGACACTTGGAAACTTGTGTGACAAGTGTCTTAACACTTGTCTCTTCTCTATGGCCTTCCTTTTTGGGTTGAATACTGTCAAGAATATAAACAACCAAATTTAGTAAGCACAGTCAGAGTACAGAACTTACTATTTTTAGAATGATATCCCTATTTTTTAGGACTAGCATTTTTAGGCTAATTTGAGGCTTCTAAATTTTAGGGACCTCCTAAAATTTAGGGATCTCCTAAAATTTAGGGACCCCCCCAATATGGGTGTCATATGAAAGCTTTTTCCGTGTACATCGCAAAAATGGTATCCGAATCTTCATGTGACTTTCTTATGCAAAGAAATGTGCATTTCAAGCTTTCAGCCCACACATGCACATTATACAAGCATTTCATGATCATGCCATCTTGTTGATTGTAACTGTCTATTCTGGTGGATCTAGCCCACACTTCAAGGCATCAATCCTTTCTGTGTGCGAGTCTAACCCTGATATGCGTGAGTTCTAGTCACAGGCGCCCAATCGGGTCATATAGGTGGAAGTGTGAACTATCTTTTCTCTAACCCACCGCGTGGGTCCACCATAACCTGTGACCACTCATCAGTGGCCAGCTCCAATACACTTTTCTTTATATCTAATTAGTGCAAAGGAAATAAATTTAATAAATCATTATATAGACAAATTAATTAAAAATGATACAAATTCTGTTTCTATAGAGTTGTGACAGCCCTCTGGCTTTTATTCAGCTGTCCTCAGCTGAAAAGCTTCTTGATATTGCTGTAGAATATTTGGGTAATCCTTCATGAATTTTTCATCTACCCACTGTGCATCTGTTGTGGGTAGATTCTTGAATTTTAGTAAGAATTTTCGTGTCACAAGGCCACTTCTCGTGGTTCGATCCTTGAGAAACAAAATCCTTTCAGGTTCCAAGAGTTGCTCTGTTTCTTCAACTTCTGGGGAATCTTCAGTAATGGGTTCCTTTGGTTCTGGTCCTATGTAAGGTTTTAGCAAACTTACATGAAAAGCGATGTGTATTTTCCAATGAGCAGAAAGCTCAAGTCGATAAGAAACTTCATTTATTTTCTCAATCACTTTGAAGGGTCCAAAGTATCTACTGGAGAGCTTTGGAAAAGATAAATTTTGACCAGAACTTTATTTGAGCCTGCTTTTATCAAACTTTAGCAAGACATATTGACCTTTTTCAAAAGCCAAAGGTCTTCTTCGTTTATCTGCTTGCTTCTTTTGTCACTCTTGCGCAACTTTGATAGTGGCTCGAACTTGATCCATTGTTGTTTTTAAATCTGAAGCAAACTCATCAGCAACAAAAATCTTATCTTTAGTGCGAATAATTGGAGGAGGAATCACTTTACCCTGTACTATTTCATTTGGAGCTTTCCCTGTGGATGAGTGCACTGTATTGTTGTAAGCAAACTCCAATAATGGAATATATTTCTCCCATTGTGACTTATGTTCACTAACATAAGCTTTCAACATATCCAAAAGAGTGAGATTCATCACCTCTGTTTGGCCGTCAGTTTGAGGATGAAAAGCTGAGGAGAAATTTAAAGTGGTTCCCAAATTCTCAAATAAAGCACGCCAAAAGTTACTTGTGAATTTGGAGTCTCTATCTGAAATGATCTCAGAAGGCATACCATGTAATCTGAAGATATGTTGAATGAAAAGTCTTGCAGCTTGTGCGGATTTCAATGTTTTATGATATGGAATAAAATGTGATTGTTTGCTGAATCTATCAATTATGACCCAAATCATATCATGACCTTGAGGTGTTCTTGGAATACCTGAGATGAAATCCATTGTGATAGATTCCCATAGATCTTTGGGCACTGGAAGAGGTTGCAACAATCCTGGAATCTTCTGCCTATCATATTTGGATTTTTGGCATACAAGACAAGCCTCAATGAAGTTATGTGTATCTTTTCGTAATGTTGGCCAATAAAAGTAGCGCTCAATTGCACTTAGAGTGGCTGCCCTCCCTCTATGCCCTGCATAAGGGGGTTCATGACTTTCTTTAAGCACCTTTTGTCGAACAGGAAGAGTGACACAAAGGCGATTGTTCATGAGAAGGTAACCGTCTTTGATGGAATAATCTTGATGAGAACCTCCTTGCTGTAAATTTGACCAAATTGCTGCAAAATCAGTATCTTCATCATAAGTATTCTTCATCGTTTGAAAATCTTCATGATGAGCCACTGTAATATTTGCAATGTGAGGCACTCTAGAAAGTGCATCAGCAACTACATTTTGTTTCCTTGAAGTAGATGGCCTTCTTTCCTTGAATTCTTTGGGATTCTCAACTTTTTCTAGTTTGAGAAGTTGCTCACGAACTTGCTGATTCTCCTCTCTAAGACTTTGAATGGCTTGAAGGATAGCACTCGATTGATCCATTGAGACTAAAGAAAAAAAATATGCTCAAGCACTCAATGCAAGGGCTGAAACAAACAAACTTATAGTTGTAAGCACTACCAGTGTTGGGGGTGAGGACCGAGCCAAAGCTCTGATACCACTGTAAATGCCCTGAACAACGTAGTATGCTTAACAATTATGATATTCGCTTGTTTTCGAGATTTAATATAAAAGAGAATGAACACTTAAAGCTGAAAATGAAAATTACTCACAAAATTACAACCATGAAAATGTAAAAGTAATGGAGACAAGATTGAGGGTTGAAGATGGGCAACCCCCCCCCCCCCCGAAGGAATGCATTTCTGCTCAACCCAAGTCCCTTAGGGAAGAGCTCAGTTACAATCAACCTGAGAGTGAGAAGAAGTAATTCTCACTCTCACAAGATCATGCAAAGATGTACAAACACACATGCATTATCTATTATGCAATGATAAGAACTTATTTCTTTACAGTATGAGAGAAGAAAAAGAGAAATTCAGCCTTTCTCCATCGTTGATCAGCAGTACATGGATAGGGCTTGCTTCTTGTAGCTAAAATGGAAGAAAAAGCTCGAGAAGGAGGTGTTGTGATGAATTTACAGGCTTGCTGTCCTGTAAATAGCAGTGATAGAAGAGGGAATATGGAGGAATTTGATAATGAAGAAGTGGGGGATGATGATGGGGATGGATGGGGCCAGTTTCTGGCTATCTGTGGGTGCTGTACATGAGTTTATAGCAAAGAAAAATGATGTTGAATGAAGAAAAACGAGCTCTTATTTATAGGAGAGGGGAGAGCTAGTACAAAAGAGGAAAGTGGAGTAGCACAAGACAAGTGTCTAGCCACATGTCATGAGATGTGACAAGTGGTGGGACACTTGGAAACTTGTGTGACAAGTGTCTTAACACTTGTCTCTTCTCTATGGCCTTCCTTTTTGGGTTGAATACTGTCAAGAATATAAACAACCAAATTTAGTAAGCACAGTCAGAGTACAGAACTTACTATTTTTAGAATGATACCCCTATTTTTTAGGACTAGCATTTTTAGGCTAATTTGAGGCTCCTAAATTTTAGGGACCTCCTAAAATTTAGGGATCTCCTAAAATTTAGGGACCCCCCTAATATGGGTGTCATATAAAAGCTTTTTCCGTGTACATCGCAAAAATGGTATCCGAATCTTCATGTGACTTTCTTATGCAAAGAAATGTGCATTTCAAGCTTTCAGCCCACACATGCACATTATACAAGCATTTCATGATCATGCCATCTTGTTGATTATAACTGTCTATTCTGGTGGATCTAGCTCACACTTCAAGGCATCAATCCTTTCTGTGTGCGAGTCTAACCCTGATATGCATGAGTTCTAGTCACAGGCGCCCAATCGGGTCATATAGGTGGAAGTGTGAACTATCTTTTCTCTAACCCACCGCGTGGGTCCACCATAACCTGTGACCACTCATCAGTGGCCAGCTCCAATACACTTTTCTTTATATCTAATTAGTGCAAAGAAAATAAATTTAATAAATCATTATATAGACAAATTAATGAAAAAGGATACAAATTCTGTTTCTATAGAGTTGTGACAAGTTAAGTGGTGTTAATGACAACTAAGTTTGGTACTACTTTGAAGACTTGTAAAGAATGAAGTTTTGAGTATATTCATGAAATGTTATTGGTAGCAAATACAAAAGCCTTTCACCTAATATTTTGTAGGGATTTCTTTTACTAATAACTCTAACAGTTGCAATTCTTATATATGAAAATCCTAAGGCTTTGAAGGTTTTTAAATCTCTTTATGCCAATGGTATCATGGCCTAGTTGGTTTGAGTGGGTTGAGTTTGATGGGTGCATGAGTTCAAACCCTGGGCTATGCTTCTTCGGCAACACTTCAAGTCTATTTGTGTGCAAATTGATTCTTGATTTGTGAAGTTCTTTGTAAAAGGATTGCAATTCATTTTGGACAAATGATTGTGTTGCAGGCGAAGCCAACCATAGGATTGGAATTCACCCACCCAAGGAACACAACCAACACTCCAACCACTATGCAACAACCCTATTGGCATTGCAATACACTTTAGGAGGCATTAACACTTGTTTGGATGGGATCTTACTACGAGGACGTGTGGCTAACGTGTCATGTGGGGCTTTCCTTAAAAAGGTGTCTACATATGGAAAAGTTGACCAGCCTATCCTCCTCATCCAGAAGTATAGTAGATCTAGTCTAGGCCAATTTTCGTACAGGAGGGAACCTTCTTTTGTGGCAATCCACAATAGGAAGCGAAACAAGTCACCAAGTACTATTTTGTTGTACAACGAGCCTTACATCGAACCTTGGTCACTATGCATGCGATCGGGTCCTCTCAGCACGCATACAAAAGGAAAAACTTTAAAGATGACAAAAGGAATAACTTTAAAGATGACGTCGTGAGCGTGGATGCGATCGGAGGAAGCACGCCCGGGACTCACTTCACCACCCCAAAGGGAGAGCAAACACACACAACCTCTCCCTCTCTCTCTCTCTCTCTCTCTCTCTTCTTCACGCTCGAGTGCAAGCTGCAGCTATATCGGGGTTGTATCACAAGTTTCATATAGTGATAAGCAGACGAGGGCCATGAAAGGTTCATTTTGTTCTCTTCCAGCTCGACTGCCAGCTGCACCCGTGAGGTTACATCAGAAGCATCACAAGGTTCCATGACATGGTGACGAGCAAAAGATGGCCATGGGAGCTTCATCTTCTTCTGTGAGCTCGACTTCAAGCTGCATCCATGGGTTTACATCAGAAGCGTCAGGAGCTTCACTTGGTGATGAGCAAACGATGACCATGGGAGCTTCATCTTCTTCAAGCTCGACTGCAAGCTGCAGCCATACTGGGGTTGCCTCAGAAGCATCAAGTGTTGATGAGAAAACGAGGACCATGGACCCACGTGATATCCGGTATACTCAGACCCGGCTTAGCCCTCAGTTCTCAGCACGCATTCTCAGCAGCAGCAGTAGCAGCAAAATGACGACATACTCTGAGGCCCTCATGAGCGCCATACATGGCAAGGGCTTGCTCCTCCGTACGCTACTCTCGGACCTCCGCGCAGGCCGCATTGATGTGCAATCTGTCGACCCCATCCGTGTCTTCTTGCACAACAATGTGTATTACAGCCTTGATAACAGAAGGCTGTGGGTCTTCAAGCAGCTCGGCCTGCCCTCCATCCCTGTTAGACTCTCCACCAACTTGGACGAGTTCCTCCAGAAATTCCAGCAAGACGGTGATAACCTGTCTGCTACACTCTTGCCCGACCCTGTGATCGCCACAGATGACGTACCAGGCTGTAAAGCTAAAGCAGGTGATAAGCAAGAGCGGCTGCTTCTGATACACCATGTCTTGCAATGGAGCATCAATGACATCATGGATGATAACTTCATGGCACCCAAGGTCAATCTCCTCCATGCATGTGCATGTCGGAAATGCATGGCTCTTTTAATAGTCACTGGACTGAAAATGTCATGGTTTAGCAATGTTAACATGCGACTGATGCATCCCTGCGAGCTGCGCATAAATAAAAGCCCAATGTAAAGGACATTTGTTCGTGCAAGTGACCACTTGTCTGATTAACTTTTACGGTCACCATTTGTTTAATTGTAGTTTTGGAGAGGCTTTGAAAAGAAGAACTAAGTATTGAACCAACAATTGTACAGGTCAAACCAATCCCGAGACAATTCAAGTCATTGGAAAAATATTTGGACTCCTTCCGGTGGCCCCTTCTTGAAGAAGTTCGAGCAGAGATCAAAAAGTCTCTGGAGGTTATTGAGGAGGCTCCATATGCTCCACTTGGCCAGATATATGAGGCTGATGATCGCCACCGAAGAAAAGACCCAAATCGTGATAAGTTCAAAAAGTTTGCAGTCTATGTTGATGAAGAAAATCTAAAAATATTTCCTCAGAAGAATGATAAGAGACATCAATTCAGACCCAAAGACCTTGTTTTCTTGTCAAGTAAACTTCCTAGCTCAGTAGAAGAGTTGGGCCACTCCAAAGGATGGAACATTATGGCATTGATTGAACAAGTTGTATGCGAAGATCAGGAAGAAGAGGACATATCAGAACCTTCTGAATCTTGGCACCTAAGAGTTTTGATGAAAAAATCAGATGCCATAGCTGCACATCAGGATCTCTTGCATCCATCACAGAAGTGGTACATAATCTATTTGTCAGGGTTAGCAACATCTTCAAGAATTTGGAATGCACTTCATCCTAGTGAAGATGAAAACCCAACTATTGCTCAAAAAATATTGAGCTATGAGACTGACGAGGTGTGTTTTAGTTGTCTGGTTCCTCACATTTGCTCCATGCTGTGTAAAACATACATGATCTAACTCCTGTACAAGTGTAACCTTAAGTGTTAACTTGCAGTAAAAACTAGTGTACTTTTCACAGTTTCTTATGAGCTGGGTCTCTTCTTCCCCTGTGACAGTTTCAACTTGAAGATGATGATAACCCATCCATCTCACAGCTAAAACAAGAGATTGAAACCTACTGCTCAAATTGCTCACTCAATGAGTCACAGATTAATGCAGTGACAACCATCTTGTGTGATATCAAAAATGGATTACATCCAGGTGTTCGGATGATTCAAGGACCTCCAGGGACAGGTAAAACCTCCACAATTGTAAGTCTCCTATCAGTTGCATCTTCCATAGGGATGAAATGCCTTATAATGGCACCCACAAACATTGCTGTTGCTGGGGTCGCTATCCGTTATATGGAGATGATAAAATCACACAGCAATCCTCAGTTCGGAGAGTTCTGTAATCAGGCTGCATTCTCTCAAGAAATTTGCAAGGTTCTTCAAAAAGCTGACATTGTTCTTGTTGGAAATGAGGAAAGACTGCCTGTGCAAAGTTGCATTTTGGAAGAAATTTACCTACCATACAGAGTGAAGAGGATACGGAAGGCCTTCAAAAGTTGGAGAGAAGGTGCTTATAATTTGTGCGCTTTATTGGATTCCTGCGATGCAGCATACGAAGCATACCAAGAGAGAATGAAACAGAAAGGGCCATTGAATCTTCTGGAGTTTACAAGGAACAAATTGCTAGAGCTTGTCAGGCAACTGACACAACATTGTAGCACTCTCAAGGATGAGCTACCTAGTGGTCAAGCAGAGATGTTTTCACAATATCTACACTTTTCATCTCTGCTGCTGGACTGTATCTTGGAGCCTGGAATTCCACCTCCGGATTTCTCACAGTGGCTCACAAATAATGAATCTAGAATGGATTTGATAAAACAACTCAGAAAGTGGCAACAGTCAGGACAAAATCTTTTGTTTTCCAAACAAGCCATCGAGGAATTGTGTATGAGCAGCTCTTCCATAGTGTTTTGCACAGTTTCTATGGCAGGTAGTTTTCACATGAGACAAGCACCTTCATTTGATTGTGCCATTATGGATGAGGCTGCCCAGCTTGTGGAGGCAGAGTCCGCAATAGTTACATGTTCATCGGCCCTAAAACATGTTGTTCTTGTTGGGGATCATCAGCAGCTTCCAGCCACAGTTATAAGCCAGGTAAGAACGCAACTATATGACTTGAATTGTGCCAAAAGCATGCCTACAGGCTAATAATTGACTAAGCAATCCCTTTTTTATGCTTGGGCCACAGGTTGCAGCAGAACATGCATATGGGAGAAGCTTATTTGAAAGAATGATGAATCTTGGGTACCCATGCCACCTTCTCAATACACAATATCGCATGCATCCTTCCATCAGTCTATTTCCGAATGCAAATTTCTACCAGGGCCGTCTTATAGATGGGGAGAATGTAAAGAGTCCTCCATATGCAGTATATGGAAAGTTACTCTTTGGATCATATGCATTCCTGGATATAGTTGATGGAGTTGAGCAGAATGGTGATGAAGAAGAGACCAAGAGAAAAAGCAAAAAGAATGTTGCGGAAGCTGTTGTTGTGATGTCAATGAGCAAACGTCTTAGTGAAGGTGATGAACATCCTGCCTCTATATGTAATAAACTTTACACTTCTTATTTGTAGCTCATCCATGACATGAGTAATCTCCCATTTGCAGTTGTCGTGAAGAGCAACATACATAGCTTGACTGTTGGTGTCATAACACCATATTCAAGTCAAAGAGACCTTCTTAGGAGCTATCTAGAGAAGCAGAAAGTGGAGCCCTTGATCGTGGATGTAAACTCAGTTGATGGTTTTCAGGGACAAGAAAAAGATATCATCATCTTGTCAACAGTCCGAGCCAACAAGTCAGGGGACATTGGTTTCCTAAAAGATTACAGGAGATTAAACGTGGCAATCACACGAGCAAGGTATCTCGCTCTCCATTTTCATTGGTAAGAGATTGTTAGTGTGAACTTGGCATCTTACTCCATATTGAGAAGTTACCAAAAATGTAAAACATCAAATGTCTTTGCCTTATTAATATTGCAAGCAGGAGAAGTCTCTATATTTGCATTGCAGGTGCATTTCCACCATGTATGTTATTTACATGGTTATGTGATGTGTGTTTTAGTACATAAGGTTTTACATATAATTCTAGCATGATCGTGGTGATCTGCAGCAAGTCAAAATAGGAATAGGTTGGTGCACCAATGCGAACATTCATTGTGCACTCAAGTTTGATGCTTTCCTCATTTTCAATTCAGTTATGTCACCAGGTTGTGTTTTCCAAGCTCGGGATTAGCATGTGAATTTCTCTTAGATCTTGCACAAGCAAGACATTGCATGAGTTGTGTTATGTCTTTAATGTGCAAGTGCAAAGTACACAACTAAATAATTGGGCCTTTTTGCAGCTTAGTGTTAAAGTTTCAGTTAAAACATTATAATTTGGGCAAGTTTAGTGTTAAAGTTTCAGTTAAAACATTAAATTTGGGCAATAGAGCCGAGGTTTGGGGTTGGACATTGAAATTTAATATTTTTGTATTAGAATATGCTTATGGGCAATGGTGCCAAGGGGCAGAGGACTGGGGTGGGTTGGTTGATGTAGTGCAACAAACAGGATAAATCTTCAGTTGGAGCATCTCAAAATCTCGAACAAGACAACAAACAAGGCCAATGAAGCTGCTAGGGGAATACTAGCCTGTAGGCACAAATGTAGGTCTGCATACATGCATAGCATACAGTTGTAAACACACATCCATGAACATGCATAGTATGAACATGCATTTGTAGCTTGGCATTTAACTACAGAGTTGATATTCAGTTTCAAGAACAATCACCTTTACCCAGTCCTTTATGTTCAATTACCCTTTTTACATGTAATGCAATCACCAAACTTCCGAATATCTGCAGGTATTGTCTATGGATAGTGGGTAACAAGAGAACCTTGACTTCAAAAGAGAATGTATGGAGGGAACTCTTACAAGATGCAATCACCAGACAGCTGTTCAGAAATGCTGCAGATGATCCAAAACTTGGAAAACTTATATTCAAAGCCAAGCATGATTTGAATGAATTTCTGGATCTGCATACGGACTCTGCATTGTTCTCAAACATGCTATGGAAGGTCAGTTGTATCCCAAATCGCATTCGTATTAATATCTTCAATAAGTGGTGCCATGAAGCACGTTTCATAGATATGTTATGAAACATTTCATAGGTTTTGGCCCTCAGAAGTAGAAGCATATGGTCAATTCACTTTCAAAACATTGATTATCATGTCACAACACCCAAAAGCAAAAAGTGGGTTCCAAAAGCCAAACAAAACTATGTACTACCATAAACTCATTTTCTTTCTTTTTGTACTGTGTTCTTGTTTCCACAGTTCTACTGTATGTATGTACATGTATATACGCATGTGTGTGTGCGCCCACGCGTGCCCTGTGAAGAAGACTGCTAGGGTTTGCACTGAGGACACACAGAGTGTACAACCACGACAAAAACACAAAGACACAGACACAGACACAGAGGGCGAAACTCAAACCCTAAACGCAAAACTCAAAACTCTAACACAAAAACTCAAAACTCAAACCCTAAACGCAAAACTCAAAACTCAAACACAAAAACTCAAACACAAACAGAAGAAGGAAGAGAGAGAACACAACTCTGAAGTGAATGAATGCTGTAAATGAATGTAAGAGTGTACAGTGTGCTCAAGGGTAGAGCAATGTCAAAGTGTGACGTCCACCGAAGATGGATCCCAAGTCTATGACCACTAGTCGGAGTGTAGGAGTGCTGAATAGTGAATGGCAGCAGGCTGCTCACCAAAATGCAGCAGTCTGGAGGCTGGAAATTGGTAAACGCAGCAGTCTACCACCAATCGGGGGCTGGAAACTGTGCACAGTCTGCTGTAAAGCTGAAAGTGTCTGAGAGTGTCAGGGCCTGCAATGCTGAAAACGCAGGCTGGCTGACCCTGGAGATGATGGACAGCAA
Source organism: Lygodium microphyllum (assembly GCF_053477565.2). NCBI lineage: Eukaryota > Viridiplantae > Streptophyta > Polypodiopsida > Schizaeales > Lygodiaceae > Lygodium > Lygodium microphyllum. The sequence goes on from NC_141158.1 coordinate 45,079,934, forward strand.
GCTGCATAGCAGTCTGGGACAGTTTGAAGCAGTCGCCAACAACTGAGAGCTGTCGCCTACAACAATGGACAGGCTGAAGATGATGTGGTTGCAGTCGATGATGGCTCGACAGCAGATGGAGGCGGGCTCCAGGCTGGAAACTGGACGCCAACAGTAGCAGAGAGTGTGTGGGCTGGTGTAACCTGCAAAACAAGGATGATGGCTGAATGGGGGCAGCCTGTCTATTTATAGATGTGGAAGGGCGCCCCAAAAATTAGGGTTTTCACTAAACTTTCTCGAATCACTCCCTGTTTTAGGGTTTCCACTGAACTCTCTCGAACCGCTCCTCGTTTTAGGGTTTCCACTGAACTCTCTCGAACCGCTCCCCGTTTTAGGGTTTTACTCTAAAAGAGCATTTTTAGTGTGTTTTGGGACTGTTTAAGAGGCTAATCAGCAAGTAATGCATATTTTAGCTCAACACCCTCTCTCAGGCCCAAAACTAAGCAGAAAGGTTAGGCCAACCATTGTGATGTTAATGTACCCCAAGGCGTCCCACCCCAAAGCAACCAAGGCATCGGATAAAGGGTGCACGTCGGCTACACAATGGCCTACCAAGACTACAGAGGCGATGGTTATCTTACCAAGGGAATCCAAGTAGTCACCCCAGAGAGGATACAGCATCGGACAAAGGGTGCACGTCGGCTGCCCAGTGGACTACCAAGCCCTACAAAGGCGGATGGAACTACATGGAACTTTTGTGTGTGTGTGTGTGTGTGTGTGTTTTTTTTAAGATAAGTGTGGTAAATTTTATGGGATGCGGCCGATTGAGGAATAGTAACCCAAAAGACGGAAGTAGGGAGGGTACACCCAACACATCACAAAACAGTACAAGCTAACCCATCCACTCAGGGTATCAATGACAAGGAAAAATAGGTGATGAGGTATCCATGTGATAAAGAAGGATGGTGGTGTGGTAACAACAGCCGCCGGTGGAAACAGCTTAGGATCTGCTCAAGTGGTGCTCTGCACAATGAGATGTAAAGTAGGCTACATGCTGAAGAATGCTCATGTAGCAGGTGCCACTTGGACAGTGTCCCTCATGGGAAACTGATCATTTGCCCAAGCGCCCTAGTACAAAGATGATGAAATCATGCAATGCAAAGGGTAAGGTACAACAGGGAGAAGAAGCCGATGTTGAAGACAAAGTGCTGAAGCCCCTCTCAACCTGGATGTAGATACCGAATAAGAAAAAGGAGCCTGATGTCGGTCTTCGTGTAGTGCCGAGAACCATAAGAAATGAAGAGGAGGAGAAAGCATCCCAGCTAGAAGAGCTAGGTAGAAGTCACCGCCATGATAGCATCAAGAGAGATGCTGCACGATCCGCCTCGGAAGGGGAAGCCTCCATGCTGGTAGAAGAGCAAAACTCCAAGGATGATGAAACCATGAAGGAATGACGCACATTCCATGTTTCCAGCCCAGGTAGGACTGGGCAAACCTGCATGTTAGCCCTACACTAAAAACAAAACCTGCAAAGGAGATCAAAGTTTGCAATCACAGAGGTCAGTAGTGAGATGCTCCAAAAATAAAACTAAACTAAAATGAAAAGCTAACTGAAGGAACAAGTGCAAAGATGCAAATGTGTATGTGTGTGAGAGTAAATATAGCAGAAGGCTTAAAATGTAGAGATAAAAATCCTATGGACCCGACTCTAAAAGTGTGAAAAATGAATGCTAGACTGACCTAGGGTATCCGAAAGGACCTAGAGACATGCTAGCCACCTATCACATTGAAACTCGAATATGCACGACTGCTACTAAACCAATAAGGCTACTAAGAGGGCAAAGTCACTGATATTAGGCAACAAAGAGGATGAACCCATCAAATAGTACACTATACTTGATTCCCCTTGGGGTTGCAACATTGAGCCCTCCTAAACTTGGCCATTGTGACATGCCATTAAACATGGCAATCCTCTATGCACTCCCCAATGCGATGAAATGTCGGCCATACTCTATCATCTCCCCAATCTCACATGATGGTCTCTACATATCCTATCCTCTTGGTGTTACCTCTCAATACATGGCATCAACTGCAAGGAGGAAGGACAAACCCACTAGGAACCCTACAATACAAGACAAGGAATCATCAGGCGTTGTGCCTAATCAAAATTCAAAACCTTGACAGAGTAGGGTGTGTGATCCATCCTGCATTAGAATATTAAGAATACGGTCAGCTATCTATTTCAATGAGGGATAGCCATAGGAAAAATGTATTTCCATTATTAGTTGATTTTTTTGGATGGGAGGGTACTAGTTGCATTGAAAATAAAGGCAAAGGCGAGGCAATAATAGTAATGCACCTGAATTTGCATTTCTTACTTTAACGAAAATTGCCACTTGGAATGTTTGGAGTGTTTTCTCTCACAGTAAACAGCACGTTATGTGGAGAGAGTTTTTTTCAAAGAAGATAAATAAAATCTATTAAGAAATCCCCTAAAAGCATCCCTGTACAAGACTTCCATACAAAAAAATATACGAGCAAATCTTATTACAAGACCTAAACAAATAACCAATCGGGACCTCAACCAAACTATATGGTGCTCATAGTGGAAAAGGACAGAAGCCCCATATCTTGAGAAAAGCATTTCTTCTCCTCCTCATAGTCTCCAAACAGCCCTCTATCCTCTTCCATCTCCTACCTAGGGTGTGGACTACATCTTGGAGAAAGCCATACCATGGATTTATTACACATATCTACACGCTGTTGAGGTAGGGCAGCAGCAGTAAACGACTAATATTCTTTAGTTCTTTGCATCTACAAGCTGTTAAGACAAGGCAACATTAATAAATGACTAATTTTCTTCAATTCTTCGCGAAGAAAGTCTGAATTTTCTCTCCTCAGCATTCTCTCTCATCTCTCAACTTTCCACAGCCTTGCATTGAAGATTACAACATTGAGATCACCAGAGGCTAAGAAATTCCAAGATTCTCTATTGCAAACCCTAATCTCTAGCAGAAATTAGGGTTTAGTAACAGCCTCGGGAAGCATGTCAAAAATTGCAAGATCCAAGACTTGGATTCAATAGAGCTGAAGCCATTTTCAATCAAATTCAAGTGGAGGGACCCGCAAATCAATGAATTTGTGAAATTTTCCATCTCCATCAGAGCAGATGAGGCCACTTGATTGGTCGAATCAAGGGGCAAATCTAATTGAAGACTTGCTGGTCATTCTAGATAACAAGGGGAATTGGAATACCAAAAGGGATTGGGAGAATCCCATTGTACACCAGCTTCTTTAATTAAGTTAAAGAAATATCGAAAGGGGCGCCAGTTTGGCCCAACAGGGTGTCGATTGTCCAAGATTGTATCTTGTTTTACTTTTCTCAGTTTCGTAACAAATGTTACTACTGTAACTAAGTTGTGATCCAGGAATTACCATCCATCTACCACGGAAGGAAGGCTAGTTTCATGGTTCCATTGTCGGGATACCACTCAGTCCCTTGATTTGGTGGGCCCGAGGCGCCTGATTGCAAGCCAAAGCTTTGTACTAGTGCTGATTTTTACTCTTAGCTAAGAAATTACAGCAATATATCTTCATACAATGAGATGGACTCAAGCAGTGATGATGCCTCTCAGTATGAACATTCACATGGGAATGAAGGAAATGCAATGCCTGACCTTGGACAAGGCTCAGACCATGGACAGCAAGCTGAAAATGTTGCTATTGGGAAAGATGCACCGCCTTCAAGGCATAAAGAGGTTGATGATCAGCAAAGTGAAGAGGAATTTGATGACGAGTTCAAGAATCAGATAAAGACAGCGGCAAATCTCTTTGCTGAATTAGCAAAGGATCCTCAATTTACCTGATTTTTTAATGCTCCAAAGAAGGGCAGCATAGGCAAGAAGAAGAAGACATCCTCTACACCTTCGGGACAACAAGATGCACCGAAGAGAATGCCAAACCCTTCATTTGAAGCTCCCAAAGATGCTAATGAAATAAAAAAGTTGGTACCTACGGAGCAAGGAATGCAAATGCAAGGCCATCACGGAAGTGCCAATCCAATGGATCTTGGATAGCCAGGCGTGCATGCTATGATGGGGCAGCCAGGATATTTTGGTGGAAGTACAATTTTTCATGCTGTGGTTGGACAAGGACCACATACGGGAATGTATGGCACAAATCCCTATGATATGCAACAACTAATGCATGGAGTGCAAGGCCCAATGTATTCGGGTATGGCTGGAAACATGCAAAACCGTATGTATGGCAACATTGGCTTGATGCCTACTAGGGCACAAAGTAGCATGTTTGGTGCTGCATCTGCACTCCCGAATGCTTATGGGACTCCAAGAATGAATGTTGGTCATGCAAATGCTCCGTTTCGCATTGGTTTTGATGTAAATTCAGCAAATGCACCCTTTTTGCAGCAGCCAATATATGATGATTTGGCATCCAAAGGGGTAGCAAAAGATTATGATGAGGGTGGAAAAGCAATGAAGTTTGAGTCCTTCAATGATGCACACGATAGGTTGAAAGCTTTGACTTTCATTCAACAATTTGATGCAGCCTATACAAGGGGGAACTTCACCGAGTCCTCGAAGATTCGAAAGGCAGCCACCTTCTTGAAAGGCAATGCATTACAATGGTAGTCCACTCTTTTGATGCAAGGTAGAGCACCGCCAACGAGGATATAATTCAAGCAAATGTTTGCATCAAATCAGTTAGCTCATAGAGACTGCTACTACAGCTAATGCTTTGTTGCGTGGGAAGGATTCGGGCTTCCTAGAGAGTGGAGAGAAGTCGAATTAGAGGTTGTTTAAGGTTGAGAAAAGGGACATATCTGAAAACCAGCCTGAAAAGAGGCCAAAACAGCAAAGAAAGGGCTCGAAAAGATTGGCACAACGTAGGGAATTGATGGTTGCAAATAAATGTTTTATTTGTGAACAGGAGGGCCACATTGCAAGGGACTATCCCAATAGACAGTAAGTTGAAAAATCAAAAAATCAGGGAGATTCTAAAGGAAAGAAGCCCAAAACATTAGTGGGATTGGTGGCCGATGTTGTATAAGAGCCAAATTCTCCACGGTGCAGAAAATATTTTGTAAGTCTAATGAAAAAGAGCTCTTGGTTGTAATTCATGCACTGCTACGTGGAAACATTATTTGTTGAGGACTGATTTTATAGTGCAAACAAACCATCAAACTTTGAGGCACAAAGTTGTCAAAGAAGCATATGAGATGGACAAATTTTCTCTCTATGTTTCACTTTCATATTATACATATTGATGGTAAAAAGAATGTTGTGGCTGATACACTGTCACGTAAGCCACAAAATTCAACCATCAACATGGTTTATCGCACTTTGTTGGATGCCACGAAAGATCAATATATTGCTAATTCGAACTTTGCTAATGTTTATGATCAGCTTTGCAATGGCCAAAGGCATGAACACTTTGTGCCAAGAGATGGATTTCTGATGATGCGTGGACAACTGTATCTCACAAAGCAATTAAGACCCACAGTTATAACTAAAAGTCATACTCCTCCGTATGCAAGACACAGAGGTATTATATGCCATGATCAAGGCAATGGGGCATTTCTTTTATTGGCCAACTTTGAGGCATGATGTAAAATAGTTTGTTACGGCATGCATCGTATGTCAAAAGGTAAAGCGTGATAAGCAAAAGATGTCGGGTTTGTTGTGACCCTTGACTATTCCCAGTAGGCCTTGGCAAAGCATTGCAATGGAATTTATTTTTGAGCTTCCTAAGAAATCTACTGAGAATGATGGGATATGGACTATCATTTGCAGGTTTAGTAAACAAGACCATTTCATTCTAGTGAGGAAGAAAATAAAGGCTGAGCATATGGCACAATTGTTTTTGCAGCACATCCTTAAGATCATGGTATACTAGAGTTGATCATTAGTAATCGAGACCCTCAGATGACTAATTTATTTTGGAAGGGATTGTTTGATAATATGGGTATCACACTGAAATTCTCATTAGCCTTCCATCTGCAGACAGATGGTCAGTCTGAGAAAGCAAATTCCAGAGTGTTAGATCTTTTGAGGTGCTATATTTCAGACCACAAGACAAAATGGGAGTAGTATTTGTCCTCGGTTGAGTTTGCTTACAATAACACAGTGCATAGTTCCACAGACAAAGCTCCATTTGAGGTGGTTGAGGGTGGCAAGAAGGTACCACCTATTCTGCAAACTAAGGATAAAATCTTTGAGACTGATCATTATATAGAAAACTTGAATGTATGCAGTGGGAGCTCACGCTCAATCGTCAAGACCCACAGACCGCTTAATCTTTCAAGCGTTTCAAGCGAGCACAAATGGCTATCTCTCACCTAGCCGACGCTCCTTCGATCCTATGAGGATGTAGTGAGCTTACCTTGATGCCCAAACAAGTAGTCTCCTCCCTCAAGCAACCCGGTAGGTCCACGATTCGTGATGCGAGCTCAAGCATCCTCAAGCCTTCACCTTCCAGCTCCATCCTCCATAGCCGTGCGCGAGACAAGAGAAGAGAAGAGAGAAGATGATGGAGAGCTTCTTCTCCTTGATCCCTCACCCTCACACACTCACTCCCACATTCTCACACTCCCTCTCTCAAGCACGCATAAGCAAGCAAGAAGAAGAGAAGAAGAAGAGATTACTTTTGCCACACACCAAAGAATGAGCTTCTCTTTCACTTTTTAAGTTTATATACAAAACCCTAATCCCTTTTGGGCAGTCATCCCCTTTTTTACATGGCTGGCTGTGGCCTAGGCCCTCTTTCCTATTGTCCTCCTATCTTCCTAGCTTCTTTCCTACCGCCCGTCTACCCTTACAATTTACACAGGAGAAAGCCTAGCACTCTTTTACAAGGATTTTGGCCACACCTTTACATTCAAAGATGTGCCTTCTCTTTTTTAGCACTTTTTCGGCTCCGGCGGTTGCGCCTTAGAATTCTTGTGGCCATGCTTACACTTTTGGGCGCTTTCCGGTCTGATTTCCTTCTAGGCCACGTCTTTCAGCTCCCAACCTGCGCTTTTCAACTTTTTTTGCTTTTTCTTGTGCTAAGGTTAACATTACCCCCTCCTAGCCGAGTGTCAGTCCCATGGCACTGATAGGTAGTAGTTGAAAAGTGGGGTGGGTTAGCCAAATGGCTTTTTGAGTTTGTATACAAGCCCTTGCTGAGGATGGTGTTGGATGGATTTGCCCTTTGAAATTAAAGATGGTGTTGGGGTAGCGGATCCCTCCCTCACGCTGACAATGGTTGGATCTGTCCTTTAAAATTGAAGATGGTGTTGGACGGATCCTTCTTAGAGAATGGCAGATGAATGGATCGGTCCTTGAAATTGAATATGGTGTTGGACAGATATCTCCTTGTACTCTCAGAGGTCGATATGACGCGATCTTAACCTGTAAGACAAAGTTGTGCACTTCCTAAGAGATGTATCTGCCTCTCCATGTAGTGCTTGGTGTAGGTGCCAATGGAATTGAGAGTTGGGTCGAATCTTACCCAAGTCTGCGGTGTTATCCCATACCTGAGGACCCAGTTCATGCATCGTTGTAGGTGTGATGCACAGCTTAGGAAGACAGTCTAGAAGTCCTGCCCTTGAGGAGCCCTAAGCGTAAAGTGGGGGATGGGGCTAGGTAAAAAATCCTAGGTACAATGATTGTGGCACTCAAATGATTTCAAGAACTTAGTCTTTTCCTTTTCTTTCTTTTTCTTTTGCTCTCTCTCTTTTCTTTTTTTTTGTATTACATATATATGACGAGAAGCTAGTCTTTATCATCCAAGTCGTGAGAGGGTAGTCGTGAGAGGGTGGTTCTAAGGACTTGAGAGATTTTTCAAGGAATTTATAGCTTTACATGTACGTACCCTTTGGGATTCAGATATACTTGGAGAGTGATGATGGAAAGAAATGGATGATTGTGGCGATTAAAGCGGCTATCATTCATATCTTCTAGGAGGGCTAGGCAAAATGAGAAGAGTAGAGCAGCTCGCATCATTAATCTAGCCATAGCGTAGCTGTCTATGCCATTGGGCTCAAAAAAGAATGCTGGGTGACGGTGCTCTTGTGGTGTCGGGTCTTGCCTTAGTAGTATCCTAAGCAATCTAAGATAGTTACACATGGTGATGAAGGCGGGATCAAGGTAAGAAGAGAATTCATCAATGAAGCAAACTATTGAGGCATATAGGTCCTCTGACGTGAAAACTAGGGCCTCTTCGGGTTTAGTAGCATTCGCATTATAGATCAATGGAAAGTCATATTTGCCGTGGATGCTTGGGTTAAAATCCACTCCTACCCTTCTTGGATATGACATGAAAGCCGGGTTATTCCTTTTGAAGGATAGGGTGTTACAAAATACCATCCAGGCATCCATATTTACATACAAAATGCGCATTCTTCACGTCGATTGGCATTCATAGCCTTTCACTGCTCTGGGCACTTCAAAAACTTTGTTCTGCCAAAAAATTGCATCCTTTGTCCCCCATAAGGTAAGGTTTTGTCCTCTTAAAAATATCCATTTGTCTCTTGGCCTCCTTCCAACAATAATTACCTCTTCCACCACCTTGATTGGCAGTATTCTGCACAAGTTGGCGGAAAATCGAAAATTAAAGTCAAAGGGCTTACGAGCAATCTCTTGTTGTTCCCAGATTACGAGTTCAACATTAAAGCTTGCTGTGAAGTCATCTTGGCTTGGTGGGATAGGTGTTATTGACACTATTTCTGGTTGAGCTTTCAGCCTCTTGCATGCTTGCTCTACCATATGTTCTCTCTTCCTTTTAAGTGCAGCTTTCCTTTCTACAGAGGTGTCCACTTGCTGCTGCTCTTCTAGTCGAGGGGAAGGGGACAATGGAACGAGTTCTTCCTCTGGAGATCCCATCTCAAAACTTTTTCTTGGCTCTTCCTCTTATCTAATCTCCTATTGTACTCTCTCAGCAAACCCTAGGCCATCCACTTCTTGTGGGGTCAAGCCTGTCTTTTGTAGATGACTCCTCCGTTCTTCGAGGATGAGGCTGACACCCATTGGTTGCGCTGGCAAATGCAATCTTTCTCCCACGGCCCTACGAGCAATACCTAGCTTCCTCTTCAATGGTTCAACGGCCTCTCCTTCTTCTATTTGAGTGATATCCAGGATTGTGTTAAGAAAGGCACGTTGTTGGGTCTCTAGGCTCACTTGAGCGACCTCTGCCTTGCTCTCTACCAACACTTTATCTCCTTCTGCACGAGCGAGAGCGCGCCAAGTCCTTAACTCTTCTTTAATTATGATTAGCCTAATCTTCTACTCTTCGTTTTATTTCTTCAAGACTCTCCCCTTGCCTTTGAGCCAGGACCATCAATCTTTGCTCTTGATCTTCAATCTCTCTCTCCAATCTCTTTTGCTCCTCCTGTCCCAAGGCTACCTCCTTTTTCAAACTTTATATCTCCTTTTGATATCTGTGTGTTGTTTCCTCTCTTGCTACTTCTAGCATCTTTGTGGACATTCTCCATTTCCTCTTGCAGCTTTTCATACAACCTTACCATCTCGTTGATACATTGTTGCATCCTCACTAGGTTCTGTTTCTCCTCAGCCAACCTTGCTTCCCATTTTCCTTCTTCATCCTCCTTAGCTCCGAGCTTTACCTTCAGCTCATGTATTCCTTTTTGGTACATAGCAACTTGGCGGGTCTTCTCTAATTGGAACGCCGCCATAGACTCCTTTTGGGCTTTCAACTCAACCACCGCTACCTTCTTATCCTCCTTTGCTTTCTCTAGCTGCAAGAGAAGCTCTTGGATGTACTCATTATAGTTTGCAAGTGGAGTCATCATTGTGGGAATGGAGGTCGTGGAGGTCTCCACCCTCTGCCTCTTAGGGTCGTGCCTTGACTCAGCTGGTCTCTTAGTTCCAACCTCGAGAGTTACTTCACTTGCTCCTTGGGCCATTTCCTTATTCACCAAGAATTGCACCTAGGCCAAGTCGTTGCTAGCATCGATTTTAGGCATGGAGCCTTGGGTGGTTGTGGTCGTAGGGGTAGTGGTGGGCACTAGAAGAGTAGGGATGGGACCCATTAGGCCCTGCCCTTGCCTTCTTTCATTGGAGGCGACGTGATCTATGGAACTTGGGCACTTGAGCTTGGCCCTTCTTCTTGTAGTGGGCTCACGGCACCCAGCTCGTCTTGTCTGCATTGCTGTTCTATTGACATATGAGTTGCTAGAGCAATGTCATATTCTTCCTTCTCAATTATTCCTCTCTTTCAGCTGCCTTTCTCTTTCTCTTTTGTTCGCTTCTCTTTGATTCTTCTTTTAACCTCTCTGACTCCTCCTTTTCCTCTTTTTTCTTTTTTCATCAGCTTTCTTAGATTCTTTCTTAGCCTTTTCTAAGTTAGTCTTCTCCTTTTTCCTGCCTTTTTCTTCTTGTTGCGCCTATGCAATCTTTTTCTTTGCTTTCTTGGCCCTTCCACGGCTAGATTGTGTTTCTTTTTCCTCCTCTTCGTCACTTACTGTTCTTTCACTAGATTGCTCTTGTTCATGGTGGGGAGGCAACCTGTCTGGCATTTCATCGACGACTTTTTCATTCTGCACCTCTTCACTGCTTTTTGGATAAAAACAGTAAGCACACCACCGTATCCAATGAACAAACCTTTCAATGATGGTTTCTTTCTTTCAACTCCTGCCTTTGACACTGGGGATTCCCCGCCAGCCGGTATAATTCACATACCCATTCCAATCAATCTCATCCAATGAATGGGCTGCCAAGCTCTCCAACATGGACACACTGATTCTGTGCATAAGCGAATCATATCTTTGGCTAGAGAACAGGGAGTGGATGGCTTTTGCCTGAAGCCTTACTTCTAGATCCGAGATGTCTTTGATGTTGATGCCATCGTTGGCCAAAACCTTGTTCTTCTTCATGTTCAACATGGCATAGACATCCCTTTTGGGCCTCCTTTCCACTTTGTGCTCCAACCCTAGTGCCTTCTCCACCAAGGCTTTACTCAACTGGACTTGTACTTGCTTGGCTCCTTCTTCTCTTCTGACTATCACGGTGCCACATTCTCTGCCGAAATCGTAGGTTCTCAAGAACTCTACGTACTTAGTGTGGTCCGTCTCCTACCCAAATTTCTAGACATATTTAGCAATTCCATTGTTCCAAAACTCTTTTGGCAGCCTCCTCCTTAGCCATGACTTCTCCAATGTTGTGGACAGCCCTTAACTTTAGCTAGTTGTAAGCGCGGTTCTCAAGAAAGAGGTGATACCTTGCCCTTTCTTCTTCTGTGAATAAAAGCTGATGGGCCTGATCCTACTGTGCTACCATTTTGAGTTCTTGCCATGATATCATAGTTCACCATTAGTGTCCTTAAGATAATTTCTTACTAAAAGGTAAGCAGGAATTCATTATGCTTTTATGGAAAGAATAAAATGCTTAAGTATAAAAAATAGAAATTTTCCTTCTAGTAATCCATTCATTCCAAAAAATTTATGATATTTTGTTTTTCTTCAATCACAAGTTGATTTTCATCCACTCTTTTCCACTTTTCGACATTGATTGAGCCTTTTGTCCTTGCATGTTCAATTCACCTTACATGTTTACATGTTTGATTCACCTTATCCCCTCCCCTTTGGAAGTAAGAAGAATCCTTCCTAAGATTAAGGTTTGAGAGGCCAAGGGCATTCAACTCATGCTTGCGGTGTTTTACTTTTGCATGAGCCGAGCATAGAAGTTCGGATTGTATTCTAGATTAGCATAGTGGTCCATGTCGAAAGGACGGATTCCTACTTGAGTGATGTAGGTGAGAACATCCATGAGAAGAAGTCACCGGAGTTGATCCTGCTAGCAACGTGCAGCTCTTCTTCAGTAAGGACTCGATCTAGGTAAGGGTGGCCCATGACATGATCTTCCAATGATCGATTGCGAGTGATAGCCAATACCCTAAAAGAGGCAAGAGCTATGTAAGTGGGATCATACTCAAAGGTTTTAATGGCATGTCACTGCTCAACATTGGTCATGATTTGGCAACCTTCTTGTTCCCACTGGAGTCGGAGAGCATACTACTTGCGTAAGAAGGATGAGTCGCTATCGGCTAGCTTGCAGAGTTCATCCAACTTTTGGCTCGTAGCAGTAACTCTACTCTTGCTATAGGAGATGATCAGTCATTGTTTAAGGGCTTGGTCTCGAGATATCTCGGCATTGGCGACGATCAATTCCTCCGTGATCGTGGGAGTTTTTACCATCACGAATTTGTATTCCTCCCAGATGCATGGCATGGAGCAGACATCCGACGTTAAGGATGGATCAAGTAGACCTAGGTCTAAGCGCTCATAGCTCTTAGCAAGTAGGGTGAAAGTGGCATCTAAGCGCTTGATGCAGGTGACCAGGTCGTCTCTTGTGTTTTCAGCTAGGTCTTTAGCCAACATAAGGATCGATCGTAGTTCATAGGATGGCTTAAGACCTGCTGGTAGGTAGGGACGAGACAAGCTAGACAAGGAAGCTTCTAGTGACCGACCCTCAGGTGGATCCTTAGGAGTGCTGGCATCCTTAGGGACCATGGGTTGGGCTTGCGGTCAAAGGATGTGCTACACTCAGTTTGAGAAGTAGCTAGGTCACTACGCTCCTTGGGGGTGTTCGACTCAATGGAAGTCGGCTATAATTTTGGTCGATAGACTTGCTGTAGTACCAACAGCACAATGATCTTAGGCTCTATAGGTTTAGTAGCTCTGGGCTCTGCAAGCTTGGGTATGAGGGTCTCCTGGGCCCTTGCTTCCTTAAATGTTGTTCAATCCCGCGTGGATGAGTTCGAGGGTGGCACTTGAGTAATGCCCTTGACAGTTTTGGCTTTGTGGCAACTACCTCTTCAATAGGCATAATAGGCTCTTATCCATACATCAATTCAATAGGCATATATCCAGTCACTATATTATGTGTCCTCCAATCAGCCCATAATGCATATGTGGTAATAACCATGGCCACTCTTTAACTGTGCCTCTACATGACGTTGCCAACGCCTTAATGATAAGCGGATGGCCCCTCGCACTCTTCCCATTACCCTTTGTATTATACATTGAAGCTAATGCAAGCTTAATTTCCAATTGAGGAAAGAACACACGAGCCTCATCTACATCCAGTTCTCCTCTGCGAGTTGTAATCTTGTTGACACAACCATAGCAGCAAAGGACCTCTTCCAAGACAAATTTGCATACTGCCAATATTAACTTAATGCATAGAGCTCTCCCTTCCACCTAATTAGTCAAATCCTCATGCGAAAGCTCAAGGTATCTCATCTTCTAAAGTCCTATAGATATAGTGACCATATTTGCCACCCATTTATAATGAAGAGACAATGGATATGTTGATCGCAACTCATCTCTATGTTTCACTGCCGAATACATTTAATAGGTACTGCATGATTCCACAAAGTGTGAAACATCCTTATATATTCCCTGCCACCAATACCTTAATCTTCTCAAAAGTGCCCTAAATACCTCTATGGCCAACCCACAATTTCTCATGAAACTCCATTACTGGTAATTGTGTAGGCCTATCACTAATGACTCGCAACAGAGCCCTTTTCTTCTTCTTTACGTGCTTCCAAAGATATCCATCTTTCATTTGTATTCCTCTTCAAACTATTTATCTTTCTTGGACAAAGTGCTGAGGTACTGTCCTATTTTCAGCCATTCCCCTATATATAAGTCTTCCAAGAACACTTCTAATATAAAACATAAGAGACCTAAAATGCTTTTTTTATTTGTTGTACAAGCTTTATCCATCACTACACATGCTTTATTTATTGTTATATTCAATGTTACAACAGCTGTCCCTATCAATTCATTTGATGTACTTGCTATATTTAATATTGTCCCTGTATTAATGATTGCTGTACCTGCAATTACAGTAGCTGCCAATTCATCCCCAGCAGTAATACATGTATTGTCAGCAATAAATTCACCCTCTTCTTTAGCATCCATCATTCCATCTTCGTCCTCAAAGCATACCCGAGACAACATGTCTGCAACCGGATTATTTCTCCTTGCAGTGTGCTGCATTTCAAGAGTTAGCAACTTTATATACGCAATCCACCTTAACATGGCAATATCTAGAGTGGCGCAACTAGCAATCATCCCCAATAATGGCAAACAATCCATTTCAACAACCACATGTGCACTTGTAAAGTACTCTTAGTCGCATTTAAGGGATGTCACAATGCCCCATAGCTCCCTCTTTACCTGTAGATACCTCCTCTACCTTCCATTTTAACTTTTGCACCGAATCCAATTGCGTCTCTCTTTCCTTCCTCCACATCTTGCCCAATTGCTCATCCAATACCAATAGGGCTAGTATCCACTGTAATGATAATAGGCTTTCCCTTTGAGTAATCTGTCTTCACACTAGCAATAAATTCTCCACAACCATGTGCACTCAGCTCTTCAATCTTCTTATCCTCTACACGGCTCTTTATTGGTACATCATTTAAGAACGGCATAGTTATCCGTACCAATCCCAAGGGTGTCTTCATGGTTGTGACATCCCTACTCTCCACTACCAACTGGAACTAGTCATACCCCGAGTATAAATCCCCCAAAGAATAAATTAATCTACCAACAAATGCCTTAGCAAACTCATCGGCCATAGGACTTGCACCAACCTTTCTAATTGTTAGTTTATTAACCAATTGCATATCTTGGATAAATCTCAATGCACCATTCTCCTTGGACACAGTAAACCATCTATTTGAAGATGGTTCCAAAATCCTCATCTATATCTTCTCACTTAGCAACTACATTAGTTTAGGCAAATAAGCCCATGGCACAAGAATCGGCCTCAAATTCCATGGAACATGCGAAATAGTAAATATCACCATCAGAGCCACTACATTCTGATCCACATAGCCTATTTTGGTTGGATGAAATGCGAAAGCCTTCCCATGTCTGAATAACATCCGCTCAAAACATTCCCTTTTTGCAAGTAAAAGAAATGCATTGCAGCCAGTTTTCAACTCTTTCAGTGTTTCATTAGTAAATTTATGTCCAATACCCTTTGGATCTCTCAAACTCGGCTGTCTAGACACTAATTCATACATCCCATCTCTGTCAAGCAGTAGTGGCATGGCAACCAACTTGACCTTTTTGTCTACAGTCTTGTACTTTGTTTCCACAATCGCATTACCCCATTCTTTCAACTATGAAACTTCCTACTAAGCAAACACTTCTATGACTTGGAACATGTCCAAAGAGCAAACCTGTAGTACATTGTTTTCAGCCACATTTTCAGAATTTACCATTGTTGAAATTTCAGCCATACTGTCTACAAAAACCAACCATTCATATATGCTTAAAATGTGCTCATTTGTAGCCAATAAACCATACTTTTAGCTCTTTTTCAGCTTTACATATGTACACTCTTTCAGCCATGAACATGGAATCCATCCTCCTAAAACATCTAGAACTGTTTGCTATAAACTTACTAAAACTAGCAGAAAATACATATTTTCCCACACTAGGAGGCGAGAACTTCCTCCAAGAAGCAATACTGTAGCCCTGCATTACAGTAGTGTCTACTAAAAACCCGGTTGCTTAAATTCCTTTGCATTTGGAGGCAATAAATAATCCCTTAACGTGTCTCTAGTTCTCGAGTGATTGACAAATATAGTGAGAAATTAAACAGCCCTTTTTCCATCTTCGTTTTTGACTCTAACATAGGCTAGTCCGTCGTCCAACAGCTTTGTCTTCATACAAATACTTGTGATGTATGGTTGTCCCAAGATCACTGGATAAGAACTACCTTGTACAAAAAAATGTTGCTCCTCTTGTACATCGCCAATGGTTAACTTAGCATTTGGACATGCTACATAAAGATCTCCCGAGGAGTTGTTTGATGTCCACATTCCCCAACCATGATCAACATCAATCGGGCCATGCACCATTTTCATATAAACACCTGACAAATACATTAATCTCTGATCCATGATCAAGCAATGCAATGTATGAAGTCTCAATCTCCCCAACCTTAACCTCGGTCTCTGTTATTGCCCAAGCCTAATGATTTCGAGTATAATGACTTCTAGGGATAAATCCTGAAGCCTCATCATTAGTATATTGCTTCTATCTAATTTCCCTTTAAGCCTTTGAGTAGTGTTGCAAATAACTGAGTTTTCAGCCAATACATCAATATTTTTACCCTTAAATAGCTCATTAATAGCATCGGCCCTTTCCAAAATAGCACATATATTTTTCCCATGATCATCCTTCTATGCCTGTTATGGGAGCACTAGACTATGCTCGAGACACTAGACTAGATGCAAGATTAGTTACAAGAATTCTGATTACAAGATAATCCTATGTAGGGGCACAAGGTACAATGATAACTTAACAACATACGAAAAATCCTACAACCTGAGACTATAGGTGTAGACAACAGGCTCGATAGGATATAAAGGATCCCACAACCCGAGACCATAGGTATAGATACAAGATATCAGAATTACAAGATCTCCCTCAACGAGAATGAACAAGATACAAGACCGTACTAGACAAGATCTTGTACTTCGAGATTACAAAGTGACGAGACAACAGGAGTGTAATGGAAGACAAGACAAGACTAGATACCATGACTAGACAAGAACTAGAACTAGAACTCGAAGTTACTTACTTGGAGGTCTCGACTCCTTGAGCTCCCAAGACTGGCATTGGCAAGACTGAGGAGCTCTATGGCGAGGCCCTCCTTTTATAGGTGTTGAAAGGCAACTAAAGATCTTTTAGAATGTTCCATGATGACATCATCGATGATGCAAGCGATGACATGGCATATCTTCTAGAAGGTTCTATGATGACATGGCAAGGGTGGGTTCGCTAGGTTGGCTCAAGGATGTTCTATTAATGGTGCATTCGCTTTGGGTGTGGATTCATATGGCATGTGCAAGAATTAATCTGTACACTTGATCATAGCATGTCCATGACATTACCCCCTCCTCTAGTGACGAGTTCCACGAGGAGCATCTCAGTGGTTTGATCCAAGTTTTGTTTGATTCTTATGAAATTCTTTAACTCTGAGAGCTGCTCTTTGAAGATATTATGCAAGTTTCCAAGTGTGATCGTTGATGTCATATCCTTTCCAGTAAACAAGATATCAAATGACCTCGAGAGATCCTCGAATCTAAGACATGCTCGACCTGAAATTCTTCATGATCTTTAATTTGGACAACTAATGGGGGATTAGATCTCTCCCCCCTCAGTGGTGGACTATGGTATAGCACAAGCAAGGAAACATGGAAGACTGGGTGGATCTTCATGGTGCCGAGGAGTTGGAGTCGGTAAACAACTGGGTTGATCTAGGTTATGATAGTGAAGAGCCCAAATCTCTGGTGGTCTAGCTTGGTGGAGGGCCTTATTGTTTGGAGGTTATGCCTGGGTAACCATACTTGATCACTGACTTTGTATGCTAGATGTCAAAGATGATGCTCGTCCGCTTAGTGCTTGTACTAATTCTGAGCATTTTGGATTTGTTGCTTGAGTTCTTGGTGTATATCTACTAGGTGTTAAATTTTAACTTGGGCAACACGGTTCTTTACTTGATTGGAGAGATGTACATGCATCCTTGGATACTGGCCATAGTTTGCAAAGAATGGAGTTTACTTGGTAGATGCATGGATATTATTATTATAAGCAAACTCTACAAAGGGCAAGAGCTCAAACCAATCATTCTAATGGTAGTTGATGGTGTCACAGAGATATTGTTCCAAGACTTGATTTACCCGATCTATTTGACCATCAAGATGTGGATGATTGGCTATGGATAACTTAACTTCGACTCCAAGGAGGTTGCAAAGCCTCTTCCAAAAACTAGATATGAATTGGAGACCCAGATCACTGGTGATGTCATCTGGGAGTCCATGTAATCTAAAAATGTATCTGAGCAAGAGTCTAGCGGTAGCCGCGTCTCTAATGGTCTTGGTGGTGGGGATGAAATGTGTTATTTTTGTAAACCTATCTATCACAACAAGCATAGAGTCATATTTGTCTAATTTGGCAAGATCTGTTATGAAATCCATGGAGAGAGAGAAGACCAGGGTCGTGCTAGAATGGGCAAGGGTTGTAGGAGGCCATGTGGTTTGTGACGAGATACCTTGGCCTTGTTGCAAGTATCACATGATTTTATATATTCCTTAACTTCTTTCCACACCTGGGGCCACCAAAAATCTCTTGAAATAAGCTCTAAGGTCTTATTACCTCCAAAGTGTCCTGCTATTGGGGTGTCATGGCATTGTTGAAGTACTTGGAGTCTGGACTTTCCTGGAGGGATGCAAAGTAGATCCTTATAGTATAAGGATCCATTAGTTTCCTAAAACTCACAAACTTCATTTCCTTTTCCCTCTTGATTTTTTCTCTTGACATTCTTAGCCAAATCATCATGGGGAAGGGCTTCATGGGTTAACAGGATCAAGGTAGGCTCCTCTTGGTGGCAACTGAAGGTGGCTGCTAGCTAGAGGTGCTCTAACTTGAGTAGCATTGCTCGTTATTGATCAAAAGCTTCTTCTTTCTCCTTAGATGCCAGGTAGGATCTTCTTGATAAAGCATTCGATTGGCATTGTTGGCGTCCTAGGCGATAGGTAATGACAAAGTCAAACCTAGATAAGAAGTTGCTCCAATGGGATTGTCTTCGATTGAGGATGCGGGTTGTCATTAAGTATTCTAGATTTTTGTGATTTATATAGGCGATAACTTTATGGGCTACACCCTCTAGATGATGATACCAAGTATCAAAGTCATCTACAATGGTAAGGAGTTCTTTGTCATGGATCTCATAGTTCATCTCTAGAGGGGAGAACTTCCTTGACTGGAATGCCACTGGATGCATATGACCATCATCACCATGTTGGGACAAGATGGCTCCTAAGGCATAGTCTGATGCATCGATCTCCAAGAAAAATGGCTTGGTAGAATCTAGGTGGACTAGGCTTGGTAGAATCTAGGTGAAAGTAGTTTTCAGGGTTTGGAAGGCCTTCTTGGCTTCTGCAATCCATGAAAACTTTAAGTTTCATGTGAATCTGGTGAGTGGTGTGACTATCTTTGAGTAATCCTCGATAAATAACCTATAGAATTTGACAAAGCCAAGGAAACATTGGATATCGTGAATACATGTGGGTGTCTGCCAGTCAAGAATAGTCTCGATCTTCTTGGGGTCCATGAAGAATCCTCTCTGGGAGACATTGTACCCCAAGAATTCCACTTCTAACTAATGGAAAAAACACTTCTCAAGTTTTTCATACAACCCTTTTTCTCTGAGCTTTTCCAAAAATAATTTTACATAGTTCTCATGCTTCTTTAATCTTTTGAGAATATCAAGATATCATCCAAGTATATAACTACAAAAACATCTAGATACTCTTGAAAGATACCATTCATCATATGTTGAAACACTACAAGAGCATTGGTGAGACCAAATGGCATAACAATCTTTTGAGAATATCAAGATATCATCCAAGTATATAACTACAAAATCATCTAGATACTCTTGAAAGATACCATTCATCATATGTTGAAACACTACAGGAGCATTGGTGAGACCAAATGGCATAACAACATACTTGAAGTGATCATACCTTGTGCTAAAGGTTGTCTTTCATTCGTCTCCTTCTCTAATCCGTACAGATTGCAAGCCCCTCGTACAGCAATCTTTGTGAAGATCTTGGTTTTTCCAAGGCGTTCCAAGAGCTCTGGTATCAATGACAAAGGGTGTCGTTTCTTAATTGTTATCTTGTTGAGTCCTCGATAATCCACACACATTCGAAGTGATCCATTTTTCTTCTTCACAAATAAAATTGAGGCTCCAACAAGAGACTTTGAGTTCCTAAAGAACCCCTTGACTAAGTTCTCATCAATGTTCTTATGTAGTTCAACTAGTTCATTAGAGGATAGTCTGTAGATGGGTCCAAAAGGGGATTGAGCCCCCTCATGGAGTTCTATAGCACAATCATATGATCTATGTTCCGACAAGAGATCTTTATTCTTTTTTTCAAAGACATCTTGGAATTCTTGATATTGGCTTGGTAGCTCATCCTTACTAGATTCTTGAGTTGGTAAATGATATATCATGTAGGTCGGTTCCTGCCTTGTTGTGTACATAAAAGCTTTGGCTCCTACATATACCGACTTTCCTTGATTTTCACGTTGTGTAATCTTTTGCTTAGTCCAATCAATTTCTGGGTTGTGCTTCCTTAGCCAAGGCATCCCAAGGATGATTGGATTTGTGGGACTGGATATGACATTAAAGCATACACAAGATTTGTGATCACCAAGAGTTACCATGAGTGGTCGGGTTTCCTTGGTAATATCACCAGATGTTAGAGATCTTCCATGGACAACTTCAATTGTTGCAAGATTGGTCTTTTGGAGTACTGGAATCTGGTATCTATTCACAAAGCCATCATCAATGAAACAGGTGAAGGCCCCTGAGTCGATCAGGGCTTTTAGGAAAAGGATATTTCTCAACATGATTATCTGGACTGTGACAAGGAAAGTTTCCATGGGTGTGGCTGGGATCAAGAGACCCTTTCTTATATCAAGGTCCGGTTGTATGATCTCATTTACAACCGGACATCCTCGTTTTCCTACTGGAGGATGGTTGCAGCAACTCTTGGGATTATTGCCCTCGTATTTGGGCAATTTGGGGCGATGTGTCCAAGGTTTCCACAATATAAGCATAGATGATTCTCTCTTCGTCTTTGCTTTTCTTGTGGGATCAAGGGCTTTAATTTGGTATTATCTATTTGCATTGGTTCAAGCTTGGCTGATTGGGTCTCTGATTGGAGTTGGGTTCCATTGGCCAGGACTTAATTCTTCTCACTTTTCATGCTTTCTCTCGAACAATCTATTGTCACACTAGATGGCTTGCATGATATAGCTGTTGAGTGTTTTTACCTCAAGCATAGTGAGTATGAGGTCCTTGATGTCATCTCGAAGACCCTATCTAAATTGGCTGATAAAATACTCCTCATACCGAGTGAGATCACAGATTAATTGTCTAAATTCACATGCATAAGCAAAGGCAGGGCGCCATAGCTTTCAAAGTTTTGTTTTTGCTAATCGATCAGTGTTTGCATCTCCAAATGTGGAAGTGAGCTCGTAAAGAAATGCCTCATAGTTATGAAGTACTGGCATATTCTTTTCTAAGATTGGGATGAACCGTGATAAAGCTTGACCACAAAGCAAAGTCCCAATGAATCCTACCTTGGAAACATCATCTCAATACCTATCCAATTGCATGCGAATATAGAGCTTTACTTGTTGTTGATCTCGAGTTCTCTTGCCGAGGGTTGATAAGCACGCGGAATCATCTAATCACTTCCTCTGTTGTTCTACAAGTCTTGGATCCGATCTTGTATCTCTTGAAGTGCAAAGCCTAGATGCATAGGGTGTTCTATTTGAAGTTGTGCTTGTCATTCATTCGAGTCATGAATTTATTATTAGAGGTTTTGAAGGGAGGCCACAATTCTTTCAAGGGTCGCCTCCATGGTGCTTAGTAGGGCTAGAAAGTAGTCTTGTCAAACTGCTATGGGAGCACTAGACTATGCTTGAGAGAATAGACTAGATGCAAGATTTATTACAAGAATTTTGATTACAAGATAATCCCACGTAGAAGCACAAGGTACAATGATAACTTAACAGAATATGAAGAATCCCACAACCCACAACCGTAGGTATAGACAATAGGACTCAATAGGATATGAAGGATCCCACAATTCGGGACTGTAGGTATGAATACAGGATATCAGAATTACAAGATCTCCCTCGATGAACAAGATACAAGACTGTACTAGACAAGATCTCGTTTTGTATTCCTCTAATAACTTGCACAATGCTGAATTCTTTTTCTTCGAAATAGGTGTGGGCAAGTCTTCATCCTCTTTCGAAAGAAGAATAGTGAATACACAAAACTTAGCATTGATCTCTCTTTTCAACTTCTTCATAGATATTAATTCCACTTTCTTTCGATCCACACTATGTAAAGTTACTTGCTATCCACCTCAAACAAATTCCATTAGCATTAAGTTCAAGTACATTGTAAACATTTCAATTGTCTTAAGTCAATCGCATCCAATAACCATGTCAATGGGTCCCATTCCAAGGCTACAAGATCAACTTGAATAGTGCATGATGGTAACAACTCGATAGGAGTGCATGGGCATTCTTCATGACTAGCTTCAAAAGCCCCATTGGCAACTTGTACCCTTAATGGCACATCTATATCCTTAGGCAATAGCTTCAGCCCATCCAAAGATTTTGTATTTAAAAAAAAAACCATGTGCATTGCACGTATCCACGAGAATATAAGCAACTTTACCATTTACAAGCCCCTTGAGCCGAAGAGTATTTTCACCTCTACATCTGGTCCATGCATCATGAGAAATAGTACACATCATCAAAGGATCACCCGGGTCTAGAAACCCACCTATCGGATCATAAAATTCCCAATGAGCTACATCCTCTTCTTCATGTGATTCTTCATAAGTGGGTAAGGCAGCCATTTGAAATGTGTCACCCTCATTTGCTTTGTCATCTAATCCTTCTTCAATAATCATGCCAACTTTAGTATCTCTTAACTTGCATTTGTTCTTGTGATCAAAAATCCACTTCTCCCCACACTTGAAGCATAAACTTTTGGTGTACATATCCTTAAACTTATGTTTGGTACATGCTACATGCTTGCCTTGCACATTCTTAACTAAAGGTTTACCATCAAAATCTACCCATTTAAAGTCTAGTTTTACCTCAACATTAAGCCTAAAGTGAGTGCCCTGTTTGACTCCATAAATTGTAGGATAAGGGACTTTGCTATAGGTGTTTTGAAATCTCCCTTCTTGCTTAAATGCCTCTTTTTATTAGGTAAAATTCTATCCCAACCTTGAGGACTGGTTTAATGAAATATTTCCCATAGTTTTGGGTTGAAAAGATGGCATATCCTGGCGATATTTTTAGTTGTACCATTCACCAAGCTGAATAGCCTCATGAATGGTCTTGGGCTGAACGGTACCAATCTCCAATAGGAGATTTAAATCAAGTCCATACACATTTGTTCAGTTTTTCCAAATCTGAAATTTCCTCAACATACATTGATAAATTCACAAACATATTAGAGTAATCTCTAACGGGCATGCCTCTTTGCTTTAGGTCATACCACCTCCTTTATAACTTCTCTTTCTCCATAGAAGAGACAAAAACGTCAAGCATTGCACACTTAAACTCCTCCCAAGTGGCAAACTCTTCTTCAAATTTCATCATGTACCTCCACCATGTATGGGCATAGCCTTTAAGATGAAGGGTTACGTAGTAGATCTTACCTTTATCATTGCCGGGGTAGAGTGTAAAATACATCTCCAATTTATTTATCCATTCCTCTTTGCTTTAGGTCATACCACCTCCTTTGCAACTTCTCATTCTCCATAGAAGAGACAAAACATTCAGCATACAGGAGACAAAAACATTAATCATTGCCCACAAACTCCTCCCAAGTGAGAAACTCTTCTCCAATTTTCTCATGTACCTCCCACCATGTGTGAGCATAACCTTCAACATGAAGGGCTGCATAGTAGATCTTCACTTTATCATTGCAAGGATAGTGTAAAGTACATCTCCAATTTATTTATCCATTCCTTTTGGCTTTAGGTCAGACCACCTCCTTTGCAACTTCTCTTTCTCTATAGAAACGGTGAACTTCCAAGCAAACGGAATATGGCTCAACAATTGGATAGAAAGGAGGAATCAAGAATTTGATGGTTACCTCAACCAATATTTGTCAATGACTTGAACCTTTGATTTTGATGGAATCCCCGTACAATGAGTGATCAACACTGATAAAGACTTCCTTTCTAGCAGTCCATAATACTCCAAGATACTAAGAATCAAGAGATTAAACTTCAGAGAGAAAAATCCCCAAGAATTCAAGTGATTTTTGAGCTTTCTCTGTTGTCCAAGGTGATCAAGAGAAGGAAAATGCTGCAAATCTTGATGGAATACATTAATCTTTGGCAAGTGTTGATTGTTTGAGCTATTGGTAAACTCGCAAGAGCATAATGAAGCAAAAGCCCCTTCAAATATTCAAGATCTTTGAAGTTTTCAGTAAGTATCCATGGCTGCCCCTGTTAGAATGATGAAGAGAGACAGGCATAATGCTCATGAGGTAGATAATGCCATCCAATAACCTTCAATGTTAACCACAGATGCCTCCAATGGTCATTACCAATGTGTAGAGCCACAAATGGAAAATATTAGCAACTAATTAGGAGGTATATAGCTGCTGTCCTGTTCAATGAAGCTTAAGGCTCAAGGTAAGTACACTAGGCTTCAATGCTTCTTGGAGAAGCTGGCCATCATCCTTGACAATGAATAGAAGCCACCAAATCTTGAAAACATGGTTAATGTTGGAGATCTGGCTGCTGTTCAGTGAATCAGCCTGAGTACCCTGCTACTAGGGTTTCATAAGAGTGAAAGAATGTCATAAGGAAGAGATAATAGCCTCCATAGCTTCAATAATGGTTCTTCAAGCATGCCCAAACTAGATGATCATTAATATTGATTTCTATGATGACTTATGAATGGTTTTGCTTACTGATTTTCTTACCTGGGAGCAGCACAAAATGCGCTGGAATACTACACAGTCCACACTGTTATTCTGGATGAGAAAGAGCTTCCTTAAGCTCTTAAGCAAGCTATAAGTCTACTACCTTACAGCCAAGTGATGAGAAAGTCATAACTCCACGAGATGAAGAAGCCATTACCCCATTTCTCCTGCTGGACTTTAGACCAAGACACAACCAAAAATGCGCTGCTAGACTCCAGAGGAACATGCCATCAAATCCTTCAAGGATGGTTATCAACATGCTCCATACAATGGAAGGATTCAAGTTTAAGAGATATTTGGTGTTAGAAGCTCTAGGAGAGAGATGGGAGTCAAGATCTTCCATGGGAGCTTGGATAGAAGCTTAAGAAGTCAAAGGGAAACCCTGCCTCTCAGAAGTAGAAACACTCTTAGTTATCTTCTTCTCCCTATAGCCTTCTTTTTGTCCAAGAACCTCCAAAATGCCTTGAGAAATGGTCATGATTTGCTAAACTGGCAAGAAGACCACCATTTTGTGTAGAGACCGAGAGGCACAAAGATCAAGGCAATCAGTGTGTGTTATGCGCAACGAGACAGAGAGTGAGAGAGAGCAAAGTAGAGAGTGTGCACAATTAGTGGGTACAATGACGAGTGTACCTCTTTAGGTTTTCTAGATAGATATGTATATGTAAGTACAAGTGCTAAGGGTGTGTTCACACCCAAGCACATTAAAAGGCACCAGGGCCTTTATTCCCAACAACCTCCCACCTAAAGGCAATGTGCCTTAAGAGGAGAAAAGAATCAGCTAAGTCTAGGTATGTACAAAGCTGAAATACATATATCTATCACACTCCCATCATCTATCGACAATGAGCAAACCGCTCTGCTGGAAGAACCTTCGTGAGAAGGTCTGCAAGGTTATCATCTGTATGTACTTTGACAAGCTCAATGCTCTTGCTGTCAAATACATCTCTAATGAAGTGGTACTTCACCTGTATGTGCTTCGTCTTTGCATGAAAGACAGGATTACGTGCTAACATGATAGCACTCTGACTATCACAATGGAGAACAAGTAGCTCTGTGATGCCAAGCTCTCCCACCAGACATGAAAGCCATAAAGCCTCCTCGCATGCCTCAGTGGTAGCCACATACTCTGCCTTTATAGTAGACAATGCAACACACTTTTGTAGCCTGGAGATCCAAGAGAGTGCTCCTCCTGTGAAAGTAAACACATACCCAAAAGTGGACTTTCTGCAATTCGCATTACCAACATAGTCTGCATCCGTAAAGCCAACAACAGATGCCTTCTGCTTTCCAAAGCAGATGCACAACTCCTTTGTGCCCTTGAGGTATCTCATAATACCTTTCACTGCTTTCCAATGCTTTTTGCCAGGGTTTGCCATGTATCTGCTAACCACTCCCACTACAAAGGCAATGTCAGGATGTATAGCAACCATAGCATACATCAAACTGCCAACAGCTGAAGCATATGGTATCTTGGCCATTTAAGCCTTCTCATCATCAAATGTGGGGCTGTCCTCTGCACTCAGTTTCACATATGGAGGCAATGGAACCCCAATTGTTTCCCTCCCCCTCCATATTGAAATGCTGCAAAACTTTGGAGATATACTTCTGTTGAGATAGATAGAGTAAGCCTTTCGATCTATCTCTGAGTATTCGAATGCCAAGAATGTGATTTGCATCACCAAGATCCTTCATGTCAAAGCTGCCATGAAGACTTTACTTCGATGAATACAAGGCATGAGTATCCTTGCCACCAATCAGCATGTCATCAACACACAAAACCAAGATAATCAGGCCGCCATCTGCTACCTTCTTGGTGTACAAGCAATGATCCACTTGACTTCTATGAAAGCCTTGGGACTGCATGAATGTATCAAACTTATGATACCATTCTCTTGGTGCTTGTTTCAGCCCATACAAACTCTTTTTGAGTTTACATTCCATTTTTTATTTCCCTTGTTCAACAAACCCTTCAAGCAACTACATATATATGTCTTCATGCAGATCACCATGTAAAATCCCAGTCTTTACATCCATCTGTATGAGCTCCATATCCTCAACTACAACCAAGCCCAAAATGGTTCTCAATGTAGTCATCTTGACTACAAGAGAGAAAATCCCATCAAAGTCAATTCCATGCTCCTGCTTGTACCCCTTTGCAACCAATCTTGCTTTGTACTTTGGTGAGGAACCAGAAGTGACCGTCATCTTGTAAACCCATTTGCATGGAAGGGTTTTCTGCCCTTTAGGCAACTACACCAAGTCCCAAGTGCCATTTTTTTCAAGAGATTCCATCTTTGACAACATTGCTTTATACCATTTCTTATTGTCCTGTTTGTCCATTGCTTCCTTGAAGCAAGACAGTTCGCGACAGTCTGTCAACATGACATAATCAGCCACATTAATTGCACCGGGACAAATTTGTCAGGTTGTCTAGTAGCCCTAGACGATCTCCTAACCCAATGGTCATTGTTTGCTGGCTATTTCTGCAAATTTCCATTTTCAACATACTGTCCTGGCATTTCAGCCTGCAAATCCCCATTAACAACTTGTTGTCATGGCTGTTCCTGCACATGTAGTGGCTCATTATCATGGACAATAGCTGGCTGATCATTTCCAGCATTATTTTTTGCATTTAGAGGTTCATATACAGTAGGTATTTGCTGCTGTACAGTAGGCACATTTTGCTGTCCAAAATGTATTTCTTCCGCAATACAACCCTATGGACCTCCTCAATCTCTTTGGGCTGTTTATGCATGCGATCTTCCCGAAAGATAACATCATTGCTGCGTACTACTTTCCTTTTCTCGAGATCCCATAATCTATACCCCATTTCACCCTCGTCAACATATCCTAGGAAAATACATTTATAGGACTATGGCTCAAGTTTGCTACAGTTTTTTTTACGAATGTGCACAAAAGCCTCACAACGAAACACTTTCAAATGAGCATATGAAGGTGGCTTGCCCGACCACGCTTCTTGGGGAACTTCCCCTCCCCCCCCCCCCCCCCCTTCCGAGACCTGTTAGGTGACCGATTAATTAAGTGTACGGCTGTCATAACAGCCTCTGCCCAAAAACCATGGGTTAATGCAGCATTAGACAACATCACACGGACCCTTATGCTGTATGGTCCGATTCATACGCTCTGCAGCTCCATTTTGGGGTGGATTATGAGAGCCAATGAGCTCCCCCTTTATCCCTTTGTTGTCACAAAATGCCCGAAAGACCTTGGACACATATTTCCCACCATTATCAAAGTGAAGACACTTGAGTGTCTTATCAATTTGATTTTCAACCAATGCCAAGAATTTTTTAAACTTGTCAAGCACTTTATCCTTGCTACAAATAGGATAAACCCATACCTTTCAAGTAGCATCATCGACAAAGGTGACAAAATATTTCTTTCCCCCTATCTAACATACATCTAAATGTATGAACTCTAGAGAAGAAGATTTCAGCAAAAGAGACTTTTTATGAGAAGTCTATGCGTGTTTACCATAAATGCAATGATCACAATGCTCAAAATCAGCATAATGAAGACAAGGCAAGTAACCCAAACAAGAAAGCACTTTCATTCCTGTTTGACTCGTGTGTCCCAACCGGCCATGCCACAAAGAAACACTTGGTTGCTCGGTCACGGCAACAACATGATCACTCACACTAGATACATGGAGAGGATACAAAGTATCACTTTTACAAGCTCTGGCAATCACTCTAGATCCCTTACAGATCTTCCATTTTCCATCACCAAAGGTGGTATGAAAACCATCATCATCTACCTGCCCTGTGCTAATCAAGCTCTTCTTGAACTGAGGTACATGCCATACATGCTGAAGTGTAAAGACAAAGCCATGTTGAAACTGTAACTGCACACTGTCAATACCTGCAATCTCGCATGCATAGTTGTCCCCAAGATGGACAACACCATGTCGACCCCCTGTATAGGCGGAGAACCACTCACGATGAGGAGTGACATGAAAGGAAGCACCTGAATCGAGAATCCAAGTATGCATGTCATCATCTATATCTGCAAGTAAAGCATGTGCACCAAAGTGTGAAGAGACAAAGAGTATGTCACTCCCACTGTCACTGTCATGAGTGACTACATTCACCTCTTCAATTTTTACACTGCTCTTCTTGGGTTGACCCTCTTTCTTCTCTCCTTGTTATCATTTGTCTTCTTGCCCTTTCCTTTCTCTTTCTTCCATTTATAGCAATCACATTTTAAGTGACTCTTCTTACCACAATGGTGGCATTCAACATCTTTGCCACGTGATTTACTGCGTCCCTTGCTATCAGATTTGTCTTTCTGTTGTGATCTATCCCTAGTATGCAAAGCACTAGAAGACACTAGATGCATTGTTCTGCCAATTCATTTCTTCCATGAGTAGAGCACTCTCTACATCAGCATATAAAAGAATTGCAGTAGAATTGCTCATAGCAGTCCTGAATGTATCCCAACTCTCTAGAAGAGTGCAAAGCAAGAAAGTAGCCTTAAATTCCTCATCAATCATGAGCTTCAAGTTAACCAGCTGGCTGAAAATGGGACTCTCTCGAGTGAGTAGACATTGTTGTACCCTCTTTCATACACAAATCCATAAGCTTTTTCAGCCAATACACTTTGCTTGCAACACTCTTTTGTGCATACAGTTCTTCCAATCTAGTCCATATAGCATATGCAGAATCCAAACCTTCAATGTTGAACAGCAAGGCATCAAAAATTGATAGCTCTATGGTTGAGCATGCAAGCTTATTTAACTCATCCCAATCATCCTGATCCATGTCTACGGGCTTTGCCCCTTTGGTTTTGATTAGCTTTGCTTGCTTCTTTTGCAACAAGATATTGTAGCACTACTTTTGCCAAACTGCAAAGTTATGTGCGCCTTCAAGCTTCTTTATGTGCATCAGATTACTGCTGTCATTGTGCCAGCCATGATTTTCAACCCAAATGTGACCAAAAAACAGCAAATGCAGGCCCAAAAACTGTCACCCAAGTGACCAAGGTATAAACAAGTACCAATCAGCAATAAATGACCATGCAGAAGCACAGATTTCAGATCTGTAATTAAATTTTCAGAAGCACCAAACCATGTGCTACAGCATTATCCAACTGATTACAGCTGTTCCAAGGGCATATGCATCACATTACATGAGGAATCCCAAAATTTCAGCTGCAATTTCTGTTGTACATGTACCACAGGCATAAAATTTGACACGAACGGTCAAAAGCCCCAAAATGTTTTGCTCAAAGCATCAAACACACATCTGCATTTCCTTTGTCATGCATAGGAAAGGCCAATTTTGCCAAAATAGAGCAATTTCAGCAAAACGCCCAAATTTTACGAAGTGTTGAGGTCCAAATTGTGGAGAATTCAACCTACATGTACATAAAATGCCCAAATGCTGCACAGATTTTACCCAAACTGCAAAAGCCCCAAATTGCACGGGGTCCAATGTGCATCAATGTTGAGAAATGAGGTAAATTTCAGCCCAATTTGCACATGTACATGAAAAGCCCCAAATGTCAGGGACAAAATGTCACAAATTCCTGCAATTTTTGAGACAAATTTGCTTGTCCTGCATCATAATCCCCAAATCTGGGAAAAGCCCCCAATTTTATGGGTCCAATGTTGAGAATTTTCACTCAGATGAGCAAAATTTCAATAATTGTGGCGAAATTCCCAATTCAAATGCGCACAATGTTTGCAATTTCTGACACAGATGCCTCAATTTTGCATGAACAGTACTCAGTCTGGAGAAGCCCCAAATTTTTGGGCCAAGATTGCACAAATCTGACCTTTTGTGCTTGTGCGCGCGAATGCCCCGCAAGGGAAGAAGGGAAAAAAAATTCCACGAATTTGCTAGAAAAATGACAAGAAGAAAAAAAAACATCACGTCTAACGTTGACCCGTCAGGTCAGGACTGGTCGCACTAGCGTAAAGTCGCCCGTCATGAAGTTCGTGTTGCCTGGTCTCCAGCAATCGTCTAGTCTCGCTGCGACTGACTGCCGTTTGCCGCTGCCCACTGTCTGCACATCACGTCACAACCCGTCTCGCTGGAGTCGCCCATCAACTATGACTGGCAACACGATGCCTGTAGCTCATGCCTGGCGTCGCCTGTGACTGGCGACACGATGCCTGCAACTCACGCTTGTGACTCTCCTGCTCGCCTTTGAGCTGTCTCGTCACCACGCTAGTCTTCTGCCTCAGCCTGACGATCATCTGTAGCACCTTACGCTCTGATACCATTTGTAGGGACCAGTTAGGCAGGGAGATCGAGACAGACTGTCTTTACGCGCAATGAGAGACAAAGAGAGTGAGAGAGAGCAGAGTAGAGAGTGAGAACGTTTGTAGGTACAATGATGAGTGTGTACCTTTAGGTTTTTAGATAGATATGTATGTGTAAGTACAAGAGCTAAGGGTGTGTTCACGCCCGGGCACATTTAAAAGGTATGAGGCCTTTATTCCCAACACTTGCTCTAATACCAATGTAAAGAAGGTAATTTCCCATGAACAAGAAATGCTCAAAAATATACCAAGAAATCATAAAATAGCCATACCCAAGGTGGCCATAGCTAATGCTCATATGATCATGTGGAGAAGTACAATAGTGAAATGGATGATGGTAGTAAGACACCTACCTCTTGCTATGCTGGAGCAAAGTATGCGTCCCATTGCTATGGTGGGAGGTCCAAACTTGGAGTCCTCAAGAAGGAAATTGATTAATGAGTAAGAAGTTGTGCACATGTTACATTTCCAGCCTTTCATACTAAACCCTAACTATATGCTTTATTACACTAAAGGCAGCCATCCTCCTCAACCATAAAAGTAAGTATCCTGTCTTTGCTAGTCACAATGACCACAAGGAAGATGTCCCCTCTAGAGAAAATACCAAACCATGTTTGAGAAGTGTTTATATCCATCCTCCCGTGAAAAGGTACTCCCTCTACGATGGCCTCAATCATAGCTCTAGCTCCACTAAGATCCTACAGTCTCTACCTCAAAAGCTCTTGTGGTAGCTCTCGAAATGCAAACTAGTATCCCATTGAGACAACAACCTATATAGAGAACCACTCCCATGATAGGTAAGTCCTATGTTCAAGAGTGTGACCCAACTTTGATGAAAAAGAGTGATTGAAGAAGAGGTTACCTCCCCTTCTCTTCCACTGTAGTTGGTGGTAGCTAGTGGAGACCAAATGAAACATACATCCATGCTTTGATAATAACCTGACCTTGAGACTCCTCTCTAGTCCTGATCTCGTGAAAGATCCAATGAATGTTGGGTTATCATGGTTCTCCATGTGTAGGTAGGATAGATTGAAGCCTCCCTATCAAATGTTTCTTCAAAAGCTCCTCGCCTGGAAGGAAACCCCTAATAATGACCCTAGCCAATAAGAATTTACTCTTAACTATGATCCCCGTGCCTTCTCTAGATTTGGGCTATATGATGATATCACAAGCCATCTTCGCTCTAACCAGGCTCCCATGGTGAGGTTTTCACTAGCAAAGAGCAATGGTCACCAACTATGTTGTAGTGGCTATGTGGTACATCAATTCTTGTTGGGAATGACCTAGCAATGCATAACCTGGAGAATGCCCACCAGGAACTGATTTACCACATGCTCGCAAGAACTTAGTCGGCAACCACCACTCTCTTTACTAGTGAAAGCCTTGGCGAGCTCCCTATCTGATGCTCAAGAGAAGAGATGTCAACTCATGATCTAAAGTATTTTCAATGCCCACAAGGCATCAAAGTTATCTCATTGCATTGCCATGCAAGACCTAGGTAGTTTTAGAGATTTGGTCATGTCTAAGATGGGCACAGGCTTGGGCAAGGCAGTTTAGGCCTGCATTGATGTACAAGAGCAGGTCGGGCAGCTATGCAGTCACTGGGCAGTTTAGGGCAGTCGTCAAGGCAGCAGGACAGCTGTCGTGATAGCATGAACAGTGAGCAGTGGGCAGCAAAGTCAGGCAGGTAGATCAGCAGTTGGGACCTGCCACGTGGCAAGTTGGCCAGGATCTGCAGCAATAGTTTGTGCAGCAGTTGGCTGCATTATTTTATTCTTTTATTTTCTGCTATTTATAGTAGACTTCCTGCCCTGTCATTCTCACTTCAGTTTATCCAGATTGAGAGAGATCTTCAACCATATATACTCTCACAGCCTGTTGTGCATACTGCCTTCTGTATTCAGCATTCATTTCTGTAGCCTTCTCTCCATGTTCACACTTTTCTTTCAGTCTGGTCATACACTTCCAGATCGCTGCACTCTGACAGGTAGTCCTTGTGGGGTTACCAACCTGGCTGCCTAGTGTCCCATATACCCAAAACCCCCCTGACTTGTGCCAACCTACTGCTCTGCAAAGAATCTCCATGGCCACTACAAAGACCCTAAAATTACTTTCATCCCAACCTTGATAAACTGTTGTATCATTAGCAAACTCCACATCAAGGAGGAATGGGTAGCCTAATGCCTGTGATACACATGGATCTCTCTCTCAAGAGTGAGTTCATGGCCTCCAAATTCCAATACAAATAGGAACAAGAAGGGGGCTCAACGCTACTAGCATTAGGCTTTGTAAAAGAGGCGTTTAGACTAGTACTACCAGTCATATGTGTGGCCCTGCGAGGGGGCCATCTCTTTTTGGTCTCTTGGAGGTCCTACTAGGGCTTTTGTGAAGGTGTTTATGGGCTGCTGATCTACAAGCAATTATGATCATTTGATGGTGTTTTGGGTGGGTTTGTGGAGGTCACTTTCCATATTGTATCTTAGCTTATTTCAAGCTGTCTTGTGTGCCCTGTATTTTGTGATATGATCAGCTTTCTAATATAGTTATGTGATGTAGTTTGAGTGATACCCCAACCTCTTACCGTGTCAAGATATGATAGCTGGACTATGGCCTTGTGGATAATTTCTCCTAGCTATTTTGAAAAGTTGTGTGCGCGAGAGGAGAAGCTTGCCATGTACTTACTTGATCTCCCTATGATAAATTTAGGGATGACACTTTCATGTGATAGAGTCTTGTGGCTATCACAGTGAGTTATACTGAGACTTCAAAAACTGAAAATTCTTGTCATTTTGGAAATTTATGTGCACAATCTGAAAGCAAAACACAGAGAGGAAATTTGCCCATCTAATATATTTCTCAAACAACTTAGTTTGTGTCAAAAAGTAGCGCAATGTCTAGTGATCTATCTGCACTATAAAATCAGCCTCTAAAAGATTGTATTTCCACATGGAAAGTGCATAAATTACAACCAGTCGTTCCTTCTCATAGACCTGCAAATTCTTCTTTGCACAACGGAGAATAGGTTACACAAGTCTCATATATCACCACTCGGCCATCCTACATTAAAACAACTTTAGTATTGTTTCCACATGCATCACACAAAACAACAAACGATCCTTAGATCAAGCAATACAAGCATAGAATCTAAAGCCACCTTTTCCTTTAACCTATCAAAAGCTGAAATTTCCATTGTTGTCCACTTAAATGGCACATCCTTCTTTTGCAAAGCATGCAATGAAGATGCAATTTCAACAAAGCTATGCACATACTTCCCATAATAGGGACATAGACCCATGAAACTGTAGATCTTGTGTACATTTTTAAGGTATGGCCATGAGCATATCGCCTCAACCTTTGCAACTCACTTTTCTTGTCATTAATGACCAATTGATACTTACACAGCTTATTAAACACTATTGCCAAGTGTTTCTTATGCTCTACCTTACTCTTTGAAAAGACAATCATGTTGTTAAAGAACATACCCACAAATAATATATGCGATCTAAAGATGAGATCCATCATCCAATTAAATGTGGTAGAAGCATTTGTAAGCCCAAATGGCATGAAAAGAAACTTGTACAATCCAAAAGATGACTTGAAAGTTATCCTAGGTACATCCTTTGGCCTAATACATATCTGATGATATCCACTTTTTAAATCAATGCGACTGAATATGACTACCCTTGCAACCTATCCAGAGTATCATCAATCTATGGAATTGAAAACCAATTCTTTATCGTGATTTTATTCAAAGAACGATAATCAATACACATACACCATGAACTATCCTTTTTCTACACTAAAAGCATTAGGGAGCAATTAGAAGATGAGTTGGGTTGAATCAATCCTTTTTCTAACAACTCACTAACTTGCCTTATTATCTCCTCCTACTAGGCCGCATTCATCCTCCTATATGGTAGCTTATTTGGAGGGATTCTACCCGGGATCAAATCTATACCACGATCCTTTGGCCTTTCAGGCCGTAGCTACCCTAAAAGTAACTAAAATAAAGCAATCAACATACATTTTCAGAAATGTTATACAATCCTTATCCAACACAAACACATTCCCTTACATTATCATCTTCGTCCTTAACAAAGACTAAGCACGCTAAAAGATGATTTTTCATTACTTTTGAAATAACAAAAGCTGATACAACAAGGACTAATTTCCTTTTAAGTTTTGCATTAAGAGTATGGGTCTTGCTCTTGTGCTGAATGGTGATTACTTTGTTACGCTAGTCAATGATTGCATGCACACAATGACACCTAGGCATACCAAGCAACACATTAAAATCCTTAAGTGGTGTAATAAAGAACTCTTCGTTCTCCACATAACTTTGAATGTGTAAATGAAGCTTCCCAATGAGCCGTGTGATAGGTCTGCATGCCTTTTGTATGCCATTACAATTTCTCCCATGGGTCCATCTCATCTTCTCCAAGGCCTAGACGGGCTGCCAATTTAGTGGAGATAAAATTTGCTCTTGCTCTGTTGTCAAAGAATATCAATGTGTACTAGTCCCTAATTTTTCCCCATACTCTACAAAGCTCAATGGCATCATCATTGAGCTGATCACTAACTACATCAAGCACCAATCCGCTAATGGTTTGAACCTCTTACTCTTTGCATCCTCTTTATTTTATTTGCTTGCTATTTACTAGGATAGCTCCTAACCATGTGTTTCTCCTGCTCACAAACAAAACATTTATTTGCAGCCATAAGCTCCCTATACTAAGCAACACTTTTCTGAGTTCTTCCTTGTTTTTACTTCTTTTAAACCAATTTAGTACCAAATTGTCATAGGTGGTGCATTTACATTACCAGCCTGTTGTCCCATGTGTCCCAAACATATCACACTGCATAGATGCATTACCAAACATGGTACTTTGTGCCCCACGCATCATGCCAATATTAGTATACATGGGATTTTGCATTCCACTTGCCATTCCCGAATGCATCGGTAGCTGCCTACTATGAATATTCAATTCATGCATTCCCATGGCTGAAGTATTTCCAGCCATTGATTGGAAAAATTGAACCACCACCAGTATCCCGGATGGCCTATATTGGCATCCATACCTTGCTATCCATACCCTATTGGATTGGCACTTCCAAGTTGGACTTGCATTCAATCCTTCAATCTCCTCTACTAATCCAAATGCCACTTGCTATCATAAACGATCAACAAGCCTTCAATCTGATTTTTCCCTAATGATCTAATAAAGGATTAGTCCTCACCTTGCTCCTTGGATAACAAATTCAACCCATCTGGCCTCTTGAAATTCCCTAAAATTCCAAATTTCAGCTGCTGAATTCCAAGTCCTAGGTCCCAAATTCTGAGTACACTCTCTAAGATGGTTGTCAAACCCTACTTTCTAATGTAAAATCAAGATAAAATAAAGGTTAGAATAGAAATTCTTCAATAGCATGCTCCTAGGAATGAATTTGGCTGAGATCTTTTGAGACAAGCTGTGAAACGGCTAAGAGAATAGAGAGGAAGCTATAGAGAGAGAAAATCCAAAGATTTGTCGCGAGAAATTGGTGAAATCGAGCTATTGCCCCTATTCCCCAACCCCAAATGGATTCATCAACAGCAATAAGAGTATCAGAGGCTGTAATCTTCAAGAGAAAGTGCATCAACAGCAATCAGCAGCTTCCCAAGGTCAAGAATATGCAATCGCCTTCACCAAAGTGGTCTCCAGTGGCTGGGAAACAATCCCCCAAAGTAGCTAGCAACACTCCACAACACCTCTCCCCAACATCTCCCAATTCCAAAAATAAAATTTTCTTCTCTCCTTCAGCCCCAATTCAGCCTTCCCAAACTTTGAAGAGGAAGTTTTGCCAAGTGGCAGCCTTCCTTATCCATTTTCCAGCAATTTTTAACCTTATGAAATTAAATTTTTAAATATAAATTTTCAAAATTAATTCGACAATTAATTTATACCTAGAAAAATAATTAGACCAAGCAACAATTAAATTGGTTGTGCCGATTTGTCACCAAGTATAGTAGCACATTTATTAGCCCCTGAATTGACATTAATTAATAAATTAATTGTCTAGTTCCGAATGTCATTACTAAGAGTAATAGCTAATAAAGTGGTCTGGGCCAAAATCTGTCACCAAGTACCACCTAGTACCTATTAAGTATAGCTTGATATAGCTTTTGCCTTGACACCTACTGACTTCTTAGGATCCTTGGCCTGTCAATGTGAAATAACTAACTTACATAACCTTGCACATCACATGTGCACTTCACATTTGCACATTCGATCCATAGTTAATCAAATGCTAAGCAAAGCATCAAAATTTCACATCCTCATAATACTTAGTCATGCTCATATAGTCCAATTGTCTTCAAAGTAAAACCTAGTGTATCTTCACATGGTATTGGAGCTAGTGATCTTCTAACGAGTCTCCTACACACCTATGATGAAATCTAGATTTACACACAGGCAAGGACAACTCTTTTACTCTTCATTACCATTGAACTCCAACTCCGATCCTAATCGCATGGCTAAGGCCGTGGTGACCCAAGACCTTGTCTTCTACCCCTCATGATATGACTATATCATCCCTCACAAGTTCTCGGCGGGGGGGGCGGGAGGTGTGCCTCATCCATATCTAGGTGTGATGAATCTTGAGCATGGCTTTGTAAATGCATCAACAAAGTTTGGTGGTTCAAATCCTAAAGCTAGTGTGCCTTCAAGACAATGGCACGATGGTTCAATAGCAAGCTTGTGATTACTTATAGTCTGTTCCCACATAGAGACTTGTTCAACAAAACAACTAAAGGCAAGGAATTCATGGTCACGGCATGCCTTTGGCTTCATCATCATAGCTTTGGTATCCATTGTCCTATCTCATTGTCATTGTTGTACGTTTATGATGTACTAGTTTCTAGCAAACCTATCATTGTTATACATTTATGATGTACTAGTTTCTAACAAACCTGCTATGGTAGGAATTACTAGAGGCTTGTATGCATACCAGCATTGCATATTTTATTTTACTCATCAATCCCCCAACAATACCGAGACTGTATCTTTGTGACTCAACAGGTAGCCATAGAAAGGTAAACCAATCCCTACCCTCCATCCATGTCAAAGAACATCCAGCAGGCTAGTGGCAAGCACCACCTCAAACTGCCCCGCTGTACAGAAAATTGACCTTGAAACATCCCTTCCTTAGTGGGGTTAACGGTGCCTATGAGAGCTACCTATAGCATGTCCTTCCATGAGTGCACTGGTGGCTGTCACCTACTAGTCAGCAAGCCAGAGATGACACCTCCAAAGCTGCCACCTATCTCTGATGTCCAGCTCCACGTAAGGATTAAACCTGATCTGCACGAGGTTTCAGCTGTGAAGACCATGGGGGTTGCATTAGAGTCCCCTGAGGAATAACCACCTACTATCTCCAAACCTTGCTGGTCTTGTGGCTGTGTGTGTGTGGGTTCTTGTACCCCATGAGGCTCCGAACTTGCTGGTCTTGAGACAGCAATTGAAAGGAAGGGAGAATCAAAGTGGAAATGGTGGAGATGGGAGGACAGGATCAAGGAGGAAATTGCAATTACTGCTTTAATACAGGGCAGCCAATGCATGGGAGTGGAAGCCATTGGTGGGCTGAGTAGGAGCAAAGAGGGCAGATTGAGGTGACAGGAATGCTGGGGCCAGT
Source organism: Lygodium microphyllum (assembly GCF_053477565.2). Lineage (NCBI taxonomy): Eukaryota > Viridiplantae > Streptophyta > Polypodiopsida > Schizaeales > Lygodiaceae > Lygodium > Lygodium microphyllum. The sequence continues at coordinate 45,118,466 of NC_141158.1, forward strand.
GCTGCAGCAACTGGCAGGTGGTGCAAGGGGAGCTGGAGGAGGTGGCACAACACCTAGCTGGAGGCAGAAGGTGGCTGGGAGCTGGCAGGTATTGCGAGAGGAGCTGGAAGTAGCAGGTAAGAAAGGGATGGGAGAAGTGGCTGAGAAGAGGTGGCGGGTAAGGCAGCGAATGTGGGAGGGGCTGCTGGCATCACCCAGAAACAGCAGGCGGCATTGCAGCAGCAGGAGGGAGGAGCATCAGTTCTGTATAGAAATTCATTGTTCATCATTTTTCCAATGTGAGATTAAAACCACAAAATAGTCCAAGTAATAATTTGATCGCAATTTAGTTTTATTTTCCTTCCTTTGCAGGTCTTGTTCAGTAATGATTTTAAAAACTCTTTGGTACAATTGAAGTCCGTTGAGAAAAGGAAAAGAGTTCTACAAAAAATTCAATTCCTCTCATCGGGCCATCATTCTTCACGATACAAGAAGAAGTTGGAACCTGCAATGGCCCAAACAGATGGGCTCATAGAGATACACATAGTGGCCAATCTTTGTCTTATTTGGAGCATCGATGTAGAGAGGGATGGAACTGTGAAACAAATCATTAAGCTCTGGAATATGGTCAGCTTCTCAGACCTTCCCAAGTACATGAAACGTCTAGATGCTGCTTTCCAAGTGTATTCTCCACAATATATTGAGCGGTGCAAAATCCGACGTCTCAGCAGGTAAAGTATCTTCTTTACCAATGCGAATCCCCAAAAAAAGTAACAAAATATAGCATCAAACAAGTGATAATATATTATCATACAAGGCATACCAATTGAAATGTGCATTAAAGATGGGGTGGTAAGGTAAATTTAACACTTCCATTTTTATAAATAAGCACTAAAATAAAATTTTAGTGTCTACATAGAAATTGACATAATTAGCACGTTGCTTTAATGGGGGAGAGAGAAAGAGAGAGGTAATGAGCTCTAGATTCTAAAAATGTATACATAAGAGAGAGAGGTGACGAGGTCTAAGATTCTAAAAATATATCCTGCTAGAAATGTTGCTATTTTCTTGGGTTTTTTAAAGCTTTAATTCCTTAGCTAAAACTCTTCTAATCCTCCTTGACAAAGAAATGCTAAGGCCCCAACTAGGAGGGCCAGGCCAAAAAGGTAACAGAGCCCCTGAACACCTGGTCAAAACAGGGCTTTGTCTTTTACAAGTGATGGTGGTGGGAAAAAGAGAGGAAATACAACCCAGAGTCCACTCCATAACATACTTTATCTTTGTATTCCTCTACCAACCTTGCCAATCTCACAAGTCTACTTATTTTATACCAGTCGTATCACAGCATAATCGTTGAAAGACTTTCCACATAAGTTCTCAAGCCCCATTTCATCAGTAATCCTCATTGGTGTGTGGGTTGTGTGGGTTGGTCCTCTTTGGAATGTATGTGGGCCCAATTCTTCTTCGGATTCATGTACATTTATCATCCATATCCATTGGTGTGCGAGTCAATCATCTTTGAATTTTGGAATATATATGGGCGCAGTATTCTTCAGGTTCTTGTTGCACACCATTGATGATGGACTGGACTATTCCTATGCAGACCTGCAGTGGCTAAATTAAAAGCTGCCAGCAGTTTGTTTATATCCAATCTAGTTATCACCCATGCAACCTCATCTTTTGAGAGACATCATAGCCAATTGGGTAGCCCAAACAGTTGACTATCCAATCTAGTTATCACCCATGCAACCTCATCTTTTGAGAGACATCATAGCCAATTGGGTAGCCCAAACAATTGACTACCTGGTCTGTGGGAATAATCTTTGCCAGCCACAAATCAAAGTGCCACTGATAGCTTTTCAGCTCACAACAACTTTGATCTAGTAAAATTGGCATGAAGCCAGGAAAAAGCCATGACTGAGAGAGCATGTATAATTGCTCAGAGGGCTGTAGCTGTTTTCCAGGGGGGACAAACCTGGGCCACAAAAAATGAGTGCTGTTCAATAGCATAATATCATGCAAAGTACCCAGGTAGATAAGCTTGTGAATGTATAATAGAATTGACAGCCTTGGCATATTGACTTACCCAGCAACCAAGAGGTTGAGAGCTCACAACCAAGAATACGTTGAGCAGTGCAACCTTGCTAAAGCTAATGAATAACATGCCTTCTAAATTAGGGCCAAAACCCACCCAGTTCGTAATGCCAACAATGAAATCCCAGTGAAGAGTGTCAAAACTTTGGGACATTTAGCAAGTGGGGTCATGTGCTTCTATTACATTTTCACCTCCTATTAGAAACACAATGTGATACTGCTCTATTCAATAGAGTCTCAGAAGCTTCTCTAACTTGATACTCTCTACTATGGCCTCAACTTGGCAACCACCATACTTCTCTAATCTTTTGCCCCCCCATCTGCTCTTTGCCTTCCACCTCATCATGAAATGAATAAATAGGCTCGGCTTTGGTGGCCACCATGCTTCCCTATTTTGCCCCCACATCTGCTCTTTGCCTTCCATCTCATCATGAAATGAACACGCTAGGCTTTGGCACCATTTTTATTAATGGCTATTATTTGTTTGAGACTTTCCATACAAAACTAAAATATCTATAGATTGTGCTAATAAAATGCTTGGTTGCATGTGCATACAAACTCAATAATTGTATCATGTTAATAAGCTTATATCCCAATTATACATAAACGCACTTGGATCAAGTAGGCCTCTATAACTTTTGAGCAAGGTGAGAGCATCAAAATATTTTGTTGACCACAACTTGATAGACCTAGTATATAAGGGTGAATCTCCCTTTCCAAGCTACTCTTTGAGGAACTTGACATAAACAACACCATTGGGATATCTTAATGTAACGTACCCACCTATCGACTGTCCAGGCATGTTTTTAGCAGTCCATCGAGAAACGAATCTAAGCAACGCCACCCGGTAGTCCCATGGAATATTACAGGGTTTGTCGCCTAGGGTTTCTTGAGTCCGCCTCACAAATGTTCGCGGTCGAACCCACTATGATCGACCTGAAGTCTGGATTCCTAGTAGTCAAGGTTTCCTAACAGCATTCTAGCGTCATTTTCGAACATCCTACTTTACGCAAAGATACCCAAGCCGAAGCAGACCCACGCCACACTTGGTTCAAAGAGAATGGGAAATGAAAGGGATGCACCGCTCAACCTCTCTACCCGTAGGACATAGTCCCATTTCGGTCCCCTAAAACGGTATGAATCAGGTTTTTATCCTAACAATTTCTAGGGGTCAAACATCGGTAAAACCTTGTGAGAATCCCAGTTCTCTAGGACCACCTTGCCGTAGGACGGACCCATCAGGGGTTCTGCCCCACCCGCTTCCCTCAATAGGCGTTCTTTAGTTATCTAATTAGGTCCTATCACATTTATGTATGACATTTAAAATTAGCTTCCTTAATTAAGACTTTTAAGAAACAAGGTTCGTTCATGTAATTTACGACATAGACACGAAAACAGGGCAATCAATCCTTTTGGTAACCAAGTTCCTTAACTTATCTTCAAGTTAATCTTTGTCTCCTGCCCATACAAGAGAAATTATGTATCCCACCTGCCTTGCAGAAGTAACTAGTCCAAACGACATGGCACCACAATTTGCATCCTTTATCTAGAATAGGATCTTCCAACACCAGAGACGTTGGGCCCACGACCGTCTTCAACTCCGTTCCGGACTAGCAAGGGGTGTCCAAAGCTCCACCTAGCCCACAAGCGTCCTAGGAGTAAAACATCATTTCTGTGGTTGGCCTTTTCACCACTCGACCTTCGGCCCGTGAATCAAGCAGTGTCCTTCTCGGATTGAGAACTGCGGTGCAATCTTGAAGATGATCCACCCGCGCAAAATATATTTTCCTTAATTAATCAAATTAAGAATCAAACACAATCAAGGCATTCAAGCCTAACATCATCTTTCAAAAAACATTCCTTTATTCCCATGGCAACTTGTCAATCACAAACCCCTGCCATGCATTTATCATCAAACATAAGCACATAGAATAATCATCCAAACTACAACCTAACAATCAATTAAATGCAAGAGCAATAAGAGTGTTGTTTAATCAACCAACAAAAACAATGGTATTTTTTTCCAAACATTGCAAGAATAGTCGTAATAACCTTTCCATCGCATATTTGATCTCCCCCTTGGGACCAAGAGCGATTCTATGTAAAATTTACTTAATACACCCTTCTTTCGGCTAAGGCATATGTTAAGGTTTCAAACATTTTGCAAGACATAAGTTCTATTAATCACTTACATTGATCGATAACCCAGTCTTCTTTCCAACAAGTACAAAAACATCGGTCTTTCCTTTGACTTAGGGTTTCCTAATCCTTGAGCTCTTCATTTGCCCTGGAGTTGTTGTTGATCTAGCCCAACCTTGAATAGGAATGATAAACATAGTAGCATGACAATGGAGCTAATTGTGTATGTATGTGGACTTGTATATATGGGGATGAATTGGAGCTATCCCTATGTCACCCCATCATCTCTTCCTCTCTACTCCTTATATTGCCTTTGTTACCCGCAATGCCTTGAAGTCCCTCTATTATTCTTGGCTTCATTGTCGTCTTCCATTATTATACCACTGCCATCATATTTGATTGATACTTTAGCTACCAATCTACACCATCCGAGCCTAATAAACATGATTGTTGGCATCATTAACTATATCTTTTGCCTTACTTAAGATAGCAATTTCTTGAAACCTAGGCTTGTCTCCAATATAATCCCAACTTCTTTGATTGGTTTACAACAAGGCTAACTAACACAAAGCCAAATCTTTCATCTGCTTTTGTTACCATGCCAAATGCATCTTCATCGAATATTATAGAATAGAGTGACATATATGAGCATTCTAGAAGCAAGGATATGGTAGTATGCTTGAGACTTTAGACCCTAATCCCAAAGCTATTGATGTCTCTACAAAATCCACCCAGTACTTAGACCAAGTTGAGCCATTTAAATCACAAATTACTTTCGAGGAGGTTTCTTAGACTCGCTTATAGATCAATGCTAGAAAAAATACAAGCATCTTATTACTTACCACTGGTATCGCAGTTGAATTGGCAATGATGCCCTCGCCTGGGGCTTCGTTGCTCGTTGAGAGATGGCCATCTGCACGTGACACTTTCCGCTTAGGGGCCATCCTTGGGCTTCTCCTCTTTTAGACGCGACTCGCACAAGACTTCAGCAGCCACTTGCTTGAGAAGAGGGGCAATTGGGGAGAATTTGCTCGCACATTAGGAGATGAGCTCAGGGAAAAGGTAAAGGAGAATATGCGTGTGGCCACCCTCTAAGGAGGGAAAGAGAATAAGAACCTTCTTGGAAGGTTCTCTCTCTCTCTCTCTCTCTCTCTCTCTCTCTCTCTCTCTCTCTCTCTCTCTCTCGCGTACACTCACACTCTCTCTCTTTCAGTAGCAAGGGGGAGAAGAGATGGTATGTCCTTTTTCTTTACGATTTGGGGGGGGGGGGGGGGGGAACATGTGGAGGAGGTGGAGTGGTGGTAGGCCCGTGGTCCCCCCCTTATCATCTTCTTTGTTGTCTTCATAATCTTCAGCTTCTCTCTCACTGTCGTCGTCTCCTTTCTTGATATTATCGCCTTCTTCGTCTTCCTCAGTGATGCCCGATCCCTCCATGTCGACGACTCCTCTCCCCCTACAACATCGTCTTTTTCTTTTCCCCTACATCATTGTTGACGGCGTCGTCGTCCTCTCCCCCCCCCCTCCCATTCGGCGACAAAAGGGGGGGGAGGGGAAAGGTTTTAAAAAATATTTTCAATGAACGTTAATAAAAAGGGGGGGGGGGGAGGGGTTTACCGCGGGCGGGGAATGTCACACTTAGGAGATGACATGATATCAAGGACTATGAAGGCAAACATACTCTCCTTCAAGGATAATTGCCTCCTCATATTCATAGTCTTTATTAACAAAGATACAACTATCTACCCACAGCTTGCATACAAGCAACATCAACATTCTAAGAGATACAAGCCCAAAACCCCAAGACAAAACAAAGAAACCTTGAGCATATACTCAACCAAGGAAGCAACCACATGGGAGACTCAATGACTCCACACCCATAGCTTCACTTGACCTTCAAGCATGAATTTCATCTACTACCCTTAGGTAGGGTCTTCAAGACATTAACTCTTCTCTTCCCATGAACTTTGCTTCTTCTTTCAAATTGACTATGTAAACCTGATGTTGATGCAAGAAAAGCAAAATCCACTCACTATACTCCATGACCATATAGCACACAAGAAACAACACTTGAACTTAAGCATACGCCATTACCCAACCATAGGTCTGAAAAGGGACAAATCTCTCCTCAAGACCATACATTCCACAGCAGTTGCACGTTATCTGAAAGCTGCCTTAAAGCACGAAAATTAAGTCTTATATTTCAGTTACGTTGTGTTTTTTGTTGTGTGATTCATATATTCTTTTTTTTTGCTTAACATAAAGAGTGAATAACTGTTTCTCGTTTTAAAGAAAGAGAAATAGATTTACTAAGTCATTGCCTTTCTCTTCATAGCGACAAAAAGCTCACTCTACCAGCAGAATGGGAAGATGATAGAGACTTTGTATGGTTGAAGCCTCATAGAAGAGGCTTTGCAGTAGAGAGTAACATCCCGTGCCAACCCTCTCGGGGTGATGACAAAAATCTTGAAAGGTCGAGTGTCAATGAGAGCCTTTTACTGATGAAATTTTACTCTCTGTCATCGGGTAATGCCAAGCAATTGCTGACAGCTCAAGATGGGCTAGAACTGAACCTACCATTTGAAGTCAACAAGGAAGAAACCATAATTATTCAGCACCCGTCAAGCTGCTTTGTACTGGGACGATCAGGAACTGGAAAAACGACTGTTCTTGTCACAAAACTCATTCAAAGAGAACAACAATACAAAATTTCCCTTCATGGACTTGAAAACAACAATTCTTTCCAGAGAGAAGTCAAGGAACAAAGTGTTGAAAGCCAGAAATATCTAAGACAGATTTTGGTTACCCTCAGTCCAGTTTTGTGCTCTGCCATCAAGCAGCATATTGATCAAATCAAACGGTACTTTTCTTTTGGTGGATCGCATTTGTTGCTAATTGTGTTGTTCCTTATCATAGCTCTACTTGAAGCTTTCTTCTCTTTTTAGGTCAATGTCACAAGCAGTGGAATCAATGAGCCACCAGGATTCACCAGCCTGTGATTTCAACCTAATTCTTGATAGTGAGGATGAGAATAGAATGCTGGGTTTCTTACCAGACAGTTTAGCTGATGTACCCAGCACTAGCTATCCAATGGTTCTGACATTCCAGAAATTTTTGATGATGCTAGACAACAGTGTTAAGTGTCCCTTTTTCAAGAACAAACCACATAGAGGTCTACAGGAAAGAATTGGAAAGGAAAACAGTTGTATAACAGCGTATGGAAGCCCAAGCGCTTCCAGCAAAGACATTGACTTCGATCACTTTGACTCTGAATACTGGCCCCATTTGAATTCCAGCCTTACCAAGAATTTAGACTCATCTACCGTGTTTACAGAAATCATGTCTGTGATAAAAGGGAGTATACAGGCAGTCAAGTCCCGGGATGGGATACTTAACAAAGCATCCTATGTGTCCTATGCCACCTCTACCAAGGAGAACAAGTTTGATGCAACAAAAAGAGAGAACATTTATAGTCTTTTTCTTCAGTATGAAAAACTGAAGAGAGAAGCCCAAAGTTATGATATTGCAGACCAAGTGGGGCATTTGTATAAACAGCTATGTCATGGAACATATTTTGGTGACCAAATTGACTTCATCTACATAGACGAAGTCCAAGACTTCACAGAAGCACAGCTCTCTCTATTTAGTTTTGTCAGTTCCAACATAAAAGATGGTTTTGTCTTTGCTGGAGACACAGCCCAGGTTATAACACGAGGAGTGGACTTCCGATTCCAAGATGTTCGGAGGTTATTCTACACTGACTTTGCAAAAGCAACTGACCACATTGAACACAGCATGGAATGTGTCTCTGACAAAAAGAAATCAACAAAGTGCACACAGGAATTTGCCCCCACATTTTTCCAGCTCAAACATAATTTTAGAACCCATATGGGTGTTGTCAACATAGCTAACAGTATAGTTGAGCTGCTTTACAATTTCTTTCCCCAATCCATTGACAAACTTGATCAAGAGACAAGCATAGTACATGGGGAACCACCAGTTTTTTTGAAAGCACAGGGACAAGAGCTTGTAACAATGGTGTTCGGATCCCGTGGGGATAGACAGAGAGAAGGGCATGATTTTGGAGCACATCAAGTTATTCTTGTAAGAGATGAAGATCAGAAGAAACGCCTCGTTGATCGGATAGGATTGAAAGGACTTGTTCTCACTATAAATGGATGCAAAGGGCTTGAATTTCAAGTAAGTACCTTCTTCATGAGTGAATCAGCTTATAAACATGTTCATTGCAGCATTTCAACATACACAAAATGACTGCTGCATGTACATATTCAAGTGACCACACGAATGCAAAGTTCCACAGCCAATTTCTATGCAACTTGAGAGGCCAGCAAAGATTGGACCATGTATTGCGGCTGTTATTTTTCTTCTTAAGCATTCCATGAATGGATAGTGTTTATGCTTGCATGTATTTGATGGAGCAAAGTATTGCCTCACGACTTGTTTAGAGAGTGAAAGATAGATGACAGCATGTATCCTTCTTTCTTACATGATTCAAAAGTTAAGTTACTGACCCTGAGCATTTGGAAGAGAGCCGATGCATTTGTGTTGAGTACTTGCATGAGTGTACACACGCACATTTCTGTAAGTGTACAGGTGACATAAGCAAGGTGTAGAAGTACAGGTGTGCACATGCACATTTATCTAGATGTACACCTGATGTAAGCAAGGTGTACAAGACTCAAGTAACACCTAAAACCTTGATGCTTGCTTTTGCAGGATGTTTTGATATATAATTTCTTCTCAGGCTCATTATTGCAGAATAAATGGAGGGTCATCTATGAGTATATATACCAAAGTAAAGCGGGCCAGACTGATACTCTGAAAATGGAGTCACACCCTTCATTTGATCCGAATAAGCATAACCTACTGTGCAGTGAGCTAAAGCATCTATATGTTGCCGTCACTAGGGCACGTCAACGACTATGGATTTATGAGGAGAATGATGAATTCTGTAAACCTATGCTACACTACTGGATGCATTCTGAACTGGTTGAAACCAAGTTACTAGATGCGTCTCTCATTTCAATGATGGCAGCAAGCAGCACTTCAGAAGATTGGAAGAAAAAGGGCTTTGAGGTCAATTGTCATAAAAGCTTTAAAATTATAAAATACAGTGACCTTTGTGTATATATGCTGATACAATCACACTCACCCTTTTGCAGCTTTTCAATCGTGGACAATATGACATGGCAACACTATGCTTTGAGCGGGCGGGTGACGAACATCATACCAAGCTGGCTACAGCTGCAAATCATCAGCAAGCTGGTGAGAAGCAGCTTGTTACAAATCGAAAGGCGGCCATAGCGAGCTTGAGAGAAGCTGCTAGACTTTTTCTTTCACTTGGAAGAGCAGAGATGGCTGCTAAGTGTTTCATCAAAGTTGGAGACTTTCAGAAAGCAGGTACCATGCCCTGATATTTCCAAGTCATTTCGATTCTTTTCTTCTCCTGTTGCAGCTTCTCCTTTTTAAATGTTATGTGGGTTTCTGAATCAGGTTTCACTTACCTTCAGAATTGCAAGCCTCCAAAGTTTGAAGATGCCGGTGATTGCTTTAGAGAGGCAAAGAACTGGATTGAAGCTGCAAAAGTATTCTTCAAAGGAAGATGTCTAAGGAAATGTCTGGATGCATGCTTCCTTGGGGAACACTTGGAGATGGGGCTATCCTTTATCAGAAAATGGGAAGACAAACATGTGTCTCATAATACAGAAGCTGGGCAGGAACCCACTAGGATAGACAAGGAGATTAAAAATGAATATCTCCAAGACTGTGCTATCCTTTTTCATCAACGGCACAATGTTGCAAACATGATGATGTTTGTGAATATGTTTTCTGATATGACACTGAAGCGCACATTCTTGAAGACGAGAGAGTATATTGATGAGCTGATGGGTATTGAGGAGGCAGAAATGAACTATTTAGAAGCTGCAGAGCTGGCACAAATGAAAGGGGACTTCAATCATATGGTGGAGTTGCTTAGAAAGGCGGGTGACTACAACAACGCTGTTAAAGCAATGCTGTTTTTAGTACGTAAAGATGTGCTGTGGGCAGCAGGAAACAGAGGATGGGGTTTTAGAAATTCTGCAAGACCAACACGGCTCCTTCAAAAAGTCAAAGAGCTTTCACAGCTGGCAGCAAACAGTGTAAGCCATGAAGCTCAAATTGAGATCAACTTGATGTTTGCAGAGCTTACAGGCCCTCAAAGTTTCAAGAAAGCAATGGAGCAAGTGAAATGTCATACTCAGAGTGATATTAAAATCAGGCTTTTTGCAACTTGGAATGCTATTAGTGCACCTCTTAGTATCTCAAAAGATTGCAAACAGGATGTTGTAAAATTCCAAGAGACGAATACATTGTTGGCTGAGTTTATTAACACATGGCATGAGTGGCGGAACATCATCCTTAAGTGTAAGGCTTTTCATGGCATTCGCCACACCTGTTATGAGTTTTTTGCTGTGACACATGATGAAGCGACTGACACTTGCATAGTTCATGAGTGTGAAGCATATTGGTTACAGTGCACCAAGCAAGGTGGATCACCAGTGCGACGACTCTCTGTGCAAGAGTTTGCCATACTAGCTGCACGATTCTGGGATGAGCAGTTACATGAAAATGATGATAGACTTATGCGATTGTGTACAGTAAACTTGGGCAATCAACTGAGATCACTTAAAAGTTTCCGATCTATCCGTATTGTTGAAAAAACCAAGCTGCTTCTAGAATTAGCAGAACTGTCAAACATGCCATGCTCCTTCAAGGGCCTGGAGGCCTTCATAAAAGATCTACATGAAGAACTCCTTTTACTTCTTTGGCCTCCATCCCGGAATCTGGTGGATATGTGCCAGATTCAGCAGCTGCGTGAGGACACAAGGATTGTGAGAATGCTTGATCAGATAGGTGATATGCTTATTTCAAGGGGTAACCAACCTTGTACACAAAAGGAAACCAGCCAATTGCTTTTGACATCTCCTTTTCTGAGTGAAGTTTGGAAAAACAAATGTCTGAGTAGCTTGGCTGCAAAACTCAGCTTCTGGAAAAGTGATATCGTGTGGTCTTGTGATCGTCTAAAAAGTGATGCTGAGTTCTGCATTGGGAACTTCATTGTGCAGTTTGCAAATCCCTTGATTCAAATGTTTCATATGGAGGACTGGGAAAATGTTGAGGGATACATCACCCTATCTGTGTTTGTAACGCTCTTGGAAAAGGCTACAATGATGGCATGTGCATGTAATACACTGCTTCATAGAATGTACCTGCCACTAACCCTAGCTCTTGATTTCATGTGTGAGAAAGGACAAAAGTGCCTCTTACAGAAACTTCTTAATTATGAAGGATCTTCAAGCCGGGAGAATGAAAGTACTTTACCGCTAAGGAAAACAACATTATATCTCCTCACCAAAAGCATAATTGATATACTTCTGAAGCTCCTATCTCAGCCCAATGATATAAAGGCCTGGCTTGCTAAAGATCAAATGGAAATGCATGTATCTGCAATAACCCTACGGCTTCTCATGCTCCTGTTTGTAGTTTGTGTGAACTCCAGGCAGTTATTTCTTCACAAAGATGTACTAACTGAGCTTCACAATGGCATACTTCAAAAAGATCCACTCACTGAGCTTCATAAAGACATACTAACTAAGCTTGACACAAATACACTGGATGAGCTTCACATACATCTATTAACTGAACTTCACAGAATCTTCATGAACCATAACCATCCTGTACACCGGCACTTGCCTGCCATTTTCAGAAGCAAATGCCAAAAAGCATTCTGGGCCATTTGGCAAAGAGGAGCTGGTGTTAATGAGAGTGTTCGGCACCTTAAGCAACTTCTTGCAAATGCACTGCCCAGTATGGGGGATGCTTTGGTAATGACAGTGCGATGTGAAAATGAAATGTGCTGTCAGCTGGAAAATGGCATCAAAGCTGTTGACTTGAGAAGCAACGGTGATATTTTCTGGAAAGTGGCAGCTCTAGCTGGAGTAGGAAGCTTGTGCCAAGGTGTTGTTTCTTGCAACACACAAAATGATTTAAGGCCAAGAGATCACTCGGTACAGGAACATGGTGTACACCAGCTCATGGAACTTGATTCGGAGGACTTATCGACCAAACGTGCACAAGATGTTCACAAGTCCTCAAAGGGGAAAGTAGTATACAACACACACTTCCCTGACAAGGTTTCTGATCTTGAGGTGAAGGATCGTATCTTCTCCTTTATTTTCTAATCTTTACACAAACAAAAGACCTTCACCTTTGCTACAAACTCATAACATTCATTGAGTCAAACTTTTCTCCTACAGGAAAGTGCCCATGGCCACCTTGACAAACATGATGTTGTAACAATGGATGTCAAATCTGAGGATGTGAGTGATCTGTTAGATGCACCCAATGATATCAGAGAGACACTACAGCAAGAAATGGCTTCCCTCAATCCAAGGTACAATATGTGGGAAACCCACAAAGGATGGATGTACCCACATGCACTCTCAACCACATGTATCCCACTTGCATTTTGCATAATGTTCTAAACCACTGGAATTTTGCACTTTCAAACATATATATCCCACTTGCATTTTGCATAATGTTCTCGTCCATTGGAATCTCTAATTATGGGTTTGCAGCATTGGGTGCTTGTGAATTGTGTGGAGCATTTGTGATGGCACGATGTTCCTAATTTTGGATGCCGCTATCTTTTTGTCAATTCTAAGCCATGAGGAGCACACACGTGATCTTGTTGGCTGGCCGGAGAAACTTGTGAAGAGCGGCACGCTTGAAGATGGAGCTGATCATAGCTGTGATGATGGTCATAGGGGGAGCATAGAGGCAGGAAGAGGGGAATGCTGTGAAGGGACCGGCAGCAACACAAAGGGAGCTGATGATATTTGTAATGACGACCACATGGAGAACACAGAGGCAGGGAAAGGAGACTGCAGCGGAGCGGCCAGCAACAGCAAGGGAGGGGGTCCTAAGCCCAAAGGAGGTAACAAGAAGCAATCTAATTCTAAATCTATGCCCAAAGGCAACAAAAACCCAGCTGGTTCTAATTCTTCTAAGCCCAAAGGAAAGAACAGAAAGAAGAACAAGGGAGGCTAATACACAGGCCGTCCCTCCAAGACAGTTCTAATGCAACACCTTATTATTGTGAGCAAATGTTTATCTGCGTGATTCTCTCTTGCACAATGCTATCAAAGCCATTTGGTCTCTGTCCATTGTCATGACTCATAACAGCGTAAGGTGGAAAGAGGGACAAATCTTACTCTACCTGAAGTAAGCTGCCCAGTGGGGTTGATGCTTGACCGTTTCGCAGGCTGCTAGCAGAGACTGTTTGCCACAATCTTTGTGGTTAAAGGAGCATAGGTGGACGATGGGCCCGGTGTTCACGAAACCCAGGTTTCGGCTGATGTAAAATAAATTGTAGAAACTAGAGCTCCCCACTAGTACCCACTAATACCCGCGCCGCGGGAGTTCATCCAACACCTACACAGGCACCAGTGCCTATAATAGGGTGCTGTTTACACTTACACATACACACACACACACACACTCTCTCTCTCTCTCTCTCTCTGTGCGTGTTAGGACCTGCACAAATGTAAATCATTAGGATGCTTGTAAAGAGATGGTATAAGCCACTTGTTTTATCAACTCGATGATCTAGTTCTAATCTTTCTTTCTTATTCCTATACAAAATTATATATATGCTCGATCGTCATGAAATATATGCATCATAATTTTGTAGATCTATCACTTGTACGATATAATTGTGTGTGTGTGTGTGTGTGTGTGTGTGTGTGTAGCACTATGTATTTGTTGTCTGTGAGTGTTGATGTAAACCTGTAATTTTTGTATCATGTTGAGCAAGGGTCATAAGGATTTTATTCTATCCAATTGTGTAAACCTCAGAAAACCTCAAATTCTTTTTTTTTTCAAAATATACATAGCTTGTATATGCACAAACTTGCACATACACACATGGTTGATGAACTTATTCATCAATTATGCACATAGTACAATATTTACAATTCTCTATATTTCATATAAATGTCCATGTAATCACCCACTAAGAAGACTTGAATTAAGGAGTGAAGTATGACACTAGACCTTTAAGAAATGACAACCCTCTAGATGGGATATCTCTATCAATATGATCTTGCTAATTCAATTGTGCTCAATGTCAAACCAAACAAAATATTACCTTCAAATTCACACCTAAACCAACTCTTCAAGCCCACACTCCAAAGCTCGACCTTATCTTAATATTCATAGACAACTCTCAAACCTTAGTCTCGTCTCTTACAAAATACGATCCCCCCTCAACACCTTGTTCTTATTCATGCTCTTTTCCTTACCTCATCACCTCTACATTTTGTTCCTATATTCCTAAAATCTTGAAGTCTCAAGTGATAACATGCATGAATGCATGCACACACACACACACACACACACACACACACACTCTCTCTCTCTCTCTCTCTCTCTCTCTCTCTCTCTCTCTCTCTCTCTCTCTCTCTCTCTCTCTCTCTCTCTCGGCTATACTTCCTAATCTCTCTCACAATTCATCCCATGTCCAGTCATCCAAACTAAATTGTATTGTATGCACACATTATGCAAGTGATCTTCATTAGGAAAATCACAATCCATCCCAAATACTCTCATTAATTGGAGTTCTCAGTGAGTCTATGTTAAGCAAGTAAGCTTCATCATAAGCGTCGATTTTAATTATGAAAGCTACAATCATATCAAACTACATATAAATCTTCAAGCCATGAATTAACATGACAATAAATCATTGTGTTGACCTAACTATGTGCTCAATTGAACATCTATCATTATGAAGTTTCATAAGAGTGTGTTGCCATCTTTGAGTGATCAAGCATTCTCCCAAAAGCCTATTTAAATTGTGGAGGTTATGAGGATGTGTACTCATTGATGTACATGGTTGTGGTGTATGTACAGGTCCACTCCAATAAACATTTGATGCCCATAATATTCTATACCCACATCGAAAAGTGTGAAAGTGTGAACTATGGTTGCTCCTCTTGCAACCATAGTTGGTCGAGTGAGTAGGCTATGAACACTCACCATAGCCCTTTTCAATGTTGCTTAATTATTTACTAGTGTGTATTGGCTAGAGTTTTAAATACAATTGGAATTTTGTTGTGCCCTTTTTAAAATATTGGTAGATTTTTTGAGTATTTTATTTATAAAACCTGTACTTCAAATAGATTTTGAAAATCAAGATCGGTCACTTCCGAAAACTTGCCTTTGTTTTTAGCAATTGAGAAAAAAAATATTCACGAGCATTACCACATTGCTAAAACATAGGTGAGAGAACGAAGAGAGAGTAACGAGTTGCAAATTCACAAATACTTGCAAGTTGAAGCTTCAAATGGATCTATCATCCCAATGAACATATATCATCCCAATTGACATGCGCAATTCGCCTCTCTTCAAAGGTCCCTAGGGTATGCTCCACGCTTTTGGGAGCCCCTTGGTAGTGCCTATTTATTACTTACGTTTCTTCACTTCATTCCATTGTAGTCTTTTTGGACACCCTTGTAGTCATTTTGGACACTCTTCGATGAATGAGAATCATGTGGGAAGGCCACAAGGATTTGAGAATGGTTTCAACTCTTTTGATATGCATACAAATGGACAGTCATACATGAATGGATAGCAACATGTATATGAGCAACATATATATGATCATGATCTTGGATATGAGTAAGATTATGCTAGTGAACATGGCCAGCATGTTGATCAGTACTTCTATGATGATCAACCATCCCATAGTCAATATTATGATGATGATCAATAATTTCGCGGACATCAACATTATGTTAGTAGAAATGAATGTGGTCATGACTATGGAAAACTATTTTATCTTGAGAAGTATGACAGCCATAGTGACCAACATGATGTTCTTTGAGGATAACACTTAACCAGTGATGATATTAGAGGATTACATGCACAAGGCTTATGTTATAGATGTGTTGAACCAATGTCTTCTAATCATAAAGATATATGCAGGAAAAGGAATGCTAAAGTGATGCTAGTTATAGAGTTTTCAAATAATAAAGAGGAAGCTAAAGAGGCCAAAGAGGAAGTGGATTGTAAAGTCCAAGATGGACAGTCTTACAAATTGATCATGATATCTATCAATTTTCTAACCTACATAATGCTAAAGACCGTGAATGTAGTAATTGAAGAGGGACATGTAAAGGAGCTTAATGAAGCCATACATCAATCTATGGTTTCAAATGGCATGTTCTCAATTGATCACCTGATCTTCCCATTTGATCTGGGGGATCATGAGGACGCTTCCTTATTTCCATTTGACTCGGGAGGCAATGATGGGATATATTTTTCTATAGAGGAAACTTAGCTAAAAAGGCCAAAGAGGAAGTGGATTGTAGAGTCCAAGATGGACATTCTTACGAATCCTTTGAAGTTGATCATGTTGCCTATCAGCTTTCTAACCTACATAATGCTAAAGACCAAGTGAATGCAGTAATTGAAGAGGGACATGTAAAGGAGCTTAATGAAGTCGTACACCAATCTATGGTTTCAACTGACATGTTCTCAATTGATGAATTTATCTTTCCATTTGATTCAAGGGATCATGAGGATGCTTCCTTGTTTCCATTTGACTTGGAAGGCAATGATAGGACATATTTTTTCGCAGAGGGAACTTATGGTTGTGATGACTATTTTGATGGCTATCCATTTGACCCTGGAGGCATATTGGACTTCACTAACTTTCATTGTTGGTGGGTTGTAAATAACACTTGCAATATTGATTTCTCAACATATTCAATCATTCTCTCTAGGGCTTCATGATTCCTTCAAAATAGTGGGATTATTGCAGTTACAGGATAGTGTACAACTTGTGTGAATTTTATGTCAGGAATGAAATTACCTTAATGACACAAAAAATTGGTTTTGATGGTATGGGATGATGCCTTAGGTTGTGTACTCCATTTTTATACCTCAAGCACTCAATTTGGACACTCTAGTCAAAAGTTATGGCAGTTTTACGAATTCAGCCCTGTTTGGACAGTAAGGAGTCATTTTACTGTTTCAGGTTCATTATGAGATTTCTTCATGGAAAATGCTTCCACATTCTTCTAGATCTTCATCAACATGATTTTCTTCATTAATGACTTGTCTATCACCCCATTATTTTTAGTTTTGAGGACAAAACCAACTTTGGGAAGGGATAGTTTGTAATGAAGCAAATTAGCCACATTAGTTCATTTACCTTTACCAAAACAAACCATGTAAATACCTTAGCCATGATGGTACTAGGATTTACTATTAAAAAATCAAGAAGTGCTAATGTAGGCAGCTTTTTGACACTTACACTATTTTCTTGAGATTTCTTATTCATCACCATCTTCTTGTATCTTGATTTTAGCTTCCATGGCTACGTTGTGCTATAAACTTAACTAGATACTTTCGTAATACCTTACCTGACCTTAGAGTATTGTCCTGATGGTGTAAAATTCTTTCAGGCACAAGGAACTCTTTTGTTTCTTCTATGTTAGGTAAATCTTCCTTGATTGGTTCCATTGGAGGTTCTCCAATATAGGGATGTAGTAAACTTATATGGAAAGCATTATGAATGTTCCAATGACTTGGTAGATCCAAACAAAAAGTCAAATTGTTTATCTTATCTATGATCTTGAAAGGGCCATACTAGCGATTAGAAAGCTTAACCGCTTCACCCTTTTGACCTTTTTGTTTCTTTAAGCAAGCCTTCTCAAACTTAAGAAGAACATGTTGTCCCAAATTGAGATTTAACTTACGACAATGCTTATCAGCTTCGCATTTCTACTTCTCTTGTGTTCTTTAGATAGCAACTTTTACTTGAGTGAAAGGTGTATTAATGTCTCTAACAAACTCATCTGCTGCTGCAAAGATCTTATCCTTTGTAAGAAGGATGGGTGGTAAATGAGGCTTACCATAGATGATCTCAAAGGGTGCCTTACCAATACTAGAGTGCATTGTATTATTGTATGCAAACTCTACTAAAGGCAAATACTTTTCCCATTCTCTTTGATTATCAGCAACATAGGATTTCAAAAGGTCAAGAATAGTAGAATTAGCACTTTCACTCTGCCCATTTGTTTGAGGATGATAAGAGGATGAAAACTTTAACTTTGTCTCAAGGTTCTCAAAGAGAGCTTGCCAAAAGAGGTTGGTTATGTGGGGATCTCACACTTATAATGGACTTAGGCATGCTATGATGTTTGAAAATATGAGCAATGATTAGCTTAGCCATATGATTGGCTTTGATTGTCTTTCTCACACGTATAAAGTGAGCTTGCTTTACTGAATCTATCAATGATAGTCCAGATTGCATCGTTGCTTGCTTGTGTGCGAGGAAGATCCATGATAAAGTCCATGGCTATACTTTCCCAAGGCTCATTGGGAATAGGTAATGGCTTCAGTAGACCACGTGCTTTATGCCTGCCATACTTTACTTTTTAGCATATCTTGCACTTGTGGACATATCTTTCAATGTCAGCTCTAAGGGTGGGTCAAAATAAATATCTTTCCAATGCTTGAGTAGTGGGTAGAATACCCTATGTCTAGCATATGGAGATACATGTGCTTCATCCATTACCTTGTGGCGCAATGGTAATGCTATACAAATAACCATCTTGAATTGAGTAAGGTGTAATTGACTGACCTGAGTTAAGTTGATCCCATATGGTTGAGAAGTCAAAATCAGTTGCATACATTTTGGGTAAATCCATGAACTCATTATGGTAAATAGTTGTGACTACATTCACTCGAGGTCGCCGTGATAGAGCATCTGCTACCACATTCTTAGTTCCAGATGTATGAAGGATTTAAAAATGAAACATAGATAATAAATTTTCCCAGCGCATTTGTTTCTTTGAGAGCTTCTTCTAAGTGAGGAAGTATCTTAGACTTTGGTGATCTATTTTAATAACAAAATCTACACCAAGTAAGTAGTGTTTCCATACTTGAAGAGCATGTACCACTACCATAAGCTCTTTCTCATATACTGGAGCATGTAGCTCATGATCCTTGAAGCGTCGGCTCTCAAATGCTACTGCATGATGCTCTTGGTTAAGCACAGATCCAATGCAGTCCCCAGAAGCATCACAGTGAACTTCAAAAGGTTTTTGAAGATACGAAACTATGACTAGTTCTTTGAGTCACTAGAAACTTAATTCTTTCAAAGGCTTGTAGTTGCCTTGATCCCTATCAAAAAGGTATTCATTTCTTAGTAAGGTCATGTAAAGGAGATACAACATACGCAAAATCTTGTATGAACCTCCTGTAATATGAACATAGGCCCAAGAAACTTCTAACTTCATGCATAGAAGTAGATGTAGGCCATTCAATAATGGCTCAAATCTTCTCAGGATCCATTCTCACCAAATTGTGAGAAACAATAAGGCCCAAGTAATGAATTTCCGAAAGGAAGAATTCAGCATTGACTTGTAGTCTATGCTTGCGAAGCTCTTGAAAAATAGTAGATAGATGTTTTCTATGCTCTTCTTCAAACCGTGAAAATATTAGAATGTCATCAAAGAAGACACATGTGAACTTTGAGTGAGGTATGAAAATTCTCTCCATCATTCGATTGAATGTGGCGGGTGCATTAGTCAAACCAAATGGCATGACTAGAAACTCATATAGTCCAAATGTTGTATGAAAATTTGTCTTATGAACATCTTCAGGTGCTATCCGTATCTGGTGATAGCTACTCTTGAGATCAACGCAACTAAAGATACTAGCCCCTTGCAACTTATCCAAGATATCATCTATCCTTGGGATAGGAAAACGATTCTTGATTGTGATCTTGTTCAAAGATCTGTAGTATATGCACATACGAAAAGAACCATCTTTCTTTTGAACAAGTAAGATTGGAGAGCAGTATGGAGAAGAGCTAGGTTGAACTAACTCTTTTTCCATTAGTTCCCTTACTTGTTTTAGGATCTCCTCTTGCTGACTTGCACTTACTTAGTAAGGCAGTTGGTTAGGTGGTAAACTGCCTAGGATAAGATCAATTGTGTGATCTTCCGGGTGCTTAGGTGGTAAATCTCCTGGGAGCGAATTACTAAAACAATCTTCATATTGTTTAACAAAATCATATCTAGCTTGATCAATTAAAGAGAGGGGTTCTTTTAAAGTCTGAACTTAGAAGCATTAGTTGATATTGTGTGTTCATTAGAGGCATCAAGTGCACTTGAATCATTAGCTTCTTTTGACTCTCTCACAAAAATCATGTACGCAAAAATAATTTTCTTCATTTCTTTAGAAATGCTAACATGACTAACCATTGGCATAGGCCAATCTCCAGCATCAACAATGCATACTATGTTCCGATCCTTTAATTGAAATGCAAGGGTCTTCTTAACAAAATCGAGAAGAGGTCTAATCTTATAATGCCAAGGCATGCCTAAGATAACATCATAGTTACCAATGGATGCAAGTAGGAAAGATTCTTGGTCGCGGTAATCCCCAATTCTAAGATTCAACTTCCCTTGGATAGGAGTAGAATTGGTTGTAAGTCCTTCAAATGCCAAACTTGATCCAATTGGTGTTCCCAATCGATTCGGTGGAATTTGTAGTCTTTCAACAGTATCCGTTGACACAAAATTATTTGTGGAACTTGGACCAAAGAGTATTAAAGCTCATTGATTGTTGAGGATCCCCCAACCCTTTAAGAGTTGTCTTTTCTTCTCATTTGAATGATTGTTAGCTTGCGTATCTGGAATGGAATTTGAGGATGGTGGAGGAGGATCTTTAACCACATTTGTTTCCTTCCTTTTGTGAGGACAATCAGGCTTCATATGCCCTAACTCACCATAAAGAAAGCACTTCCTTCCCCTTTGTACTTTTGTATCTCAGAGGGTGAGAGATACTTGCACTTCTTCGTGTTACCCTCTGGCTTTGAATATTGGTCATGGGTAAAGATAGGTTTTCTTTGATTAGTCCTATCTCTTGGTTGATCATAGAGCTGCCCTTGTCTAGCTCTATAAGAACTCATCTCCAACTTTTGAGATGTACCAAGTGTATGCAAACTTTCAGCTATAATGGCAGACTCCATGAGAGATAAGGTTTCATGTGGATACACCTTCATGGTTCTGTGTAAATGAGGGAGTAGGCCAGCTTCAAACTTCCTTTTCTTCTCTTCATCGTTGCTGATCTCCATGAAAGGAGTAACCTTGAGAAGAGTAGACCAAAACTTTTCCACATAACTAGTGACCTTCTCGTGCTCTTTCTGGCCTAGCCAATCCCACTTCTTCTTGTCATCATTCTCAAAATAAGGAGGCAAGAACTGAGCATAAAACTTCTTCTTGAACTTTTTCCAAGTCGTGGGTTTCCTTCCCTCCAAAATGAGAGTCAACCACCAATTGCTAGTAGTGTCTTTTAAGTGCATGTCTACATGCCTTAACTTGGACTTTTCTGAGAAATTACCATCAGAAAAAGCAACTTCAAATTGCCTGACAAAGGCTAATGCCTTAGCAGGATCTCTCTTACCGGAGTAAGAGTCAAACTTTATGTCCTTATCCCTAGACTTGAAAGTTTTAGTCTTCTTAAGCTTTCTCCTCTTATGCTCCCTCTTTGTCCGTTTGCAGATTGTACGAGACTTAGAACCAAGAGAGTAGGAACTAGAAGTTGATGAGAAGGAGGAACTTGAGTAATCAGGGGAGTAGCTGGTTGCTGAGAGAGATGACTCCATCCTTATTCGTCTCACTAGAGGTGAGGTCTTTTTACTCTTCTTGACCCGAGAATCCTTTCTTTTAGGAAGCTTCTCAACAATTGGATGCTTTGCACCTTCACCATCAATTGGTGCAATGGTGTTTCTTCCAATATCACCATCTTTTGGAGGATTTCGTCCTTCATAAGTAGCTTCTTCCCTTGCCCTAAAGCTATCAATCAATTGACGTACTTTAGGAATTTCCAACAAACTATGATACTTTATCAATTGAGCCTGTAATTTCTCACTTGTAGGCACTTCATCAGTTGCCATATTTACCTTCTTTTTGCAAGGATCGCCTTTACTTTGAGAAAAGCAAAGAGACCTACTCTGATACCATTGTTATAAGCTTCGAGATACACGCTCGACTTTCTTATATACTTAAAATATATATGGCAAATATTATGCTGGCACAAAGGGAGAATTGATGAGAGACAAGAAAGATGTAGAAAGAGAGAGAGAGAGGTAGAGAAATTGGCAACACACTAGGGACTGGAAGATGGGCCAGTCCTCCCCCTTGTGGAGTTATATTATTGACAAGGAGTAAGCTCCTCCGTTACACATAAGCCATTTCTTACTTGTAGATCTTGGAAACAAGATCACAGTTCCTTGCACGGTATACAACCGGCTAACACTTGCACAACTTGGAAGTTGGCACCTTTTGATCATTCTTGAGTTTCGTTCTCTCCTATACAATATGTGTAGGGCTCTCCTCTTGGCGCTTGATTTCAGTAGAGATTTTGCAGCACTTGCATCTTCTCTTCTCCTCTTGGAACTTGATTTCAGCAGAGCTTCTATAGCACTTGCACCTTCTCTTCTCCTCTTGGATGCATGCAAAGTGATGCTTCCTTTACCTCTCCCACACCCAAGGAAAGCGTCCTCTTTTATAGGCTTTCAAGAGCTTCTCTTCTTGGAGAGAGACTTGAGTTGAACTTCATGCAAGATGTGGTTGTTCCAAGACCTACTATGGATTACTAATTTTGAGATATCTCTCTATGCATTGTTCAGATGAAAATGCGTCCAATACGAAAAGTTGTAGATCTCGCTGTTTCCAATAAATCACGCGGCCCGTTTTTAGAGATCGTATTTCTATCGTGAGATATTTTAAAAATGGATTCACCATGTCTTTTTTAAAAAGAACAGCTTCTCAAACTGTACTCTTAACTTGTGGTCCATGTAACCACCTTAAGGAGAGTTCATTAAATTGCCTTCCTAGGTATCCCCCGATGCACACATAAATATGTATACACAATGCTAATGCACTTCCTTTTCTTAGAACTTAATCCATCTTCATTTATGTGTAACTCGTTGGTTATTGTGTACACTCTTACACTTGGCAGACACTTCTTTCCCCCTTTATAACTTGTATTGCTTATACCAAATATCCCCGTCATAGTGCTCTGATCACCCCATTAAGTGATGCACTAGGAATATTGGTCTCTAAATGGTCTCATGGCCATGCTAGATCATCATCAACACTTAAATAAAAGTGAGTCATTAATTTATTGACATGAATTTATTAAGTAGAGCATGCGTAATAAGCAATCAATTTAGTGATATGCACCCTACATATATCCAATACAAAGTTGTTGGATGCATTCAATACGAAGGTAACTTGTTTGGAACCATACTTCAGGATCTATGTGTGTTTCAGATGTGTAGGCTCACCAATTAGTTCTAAAACTTTCTCATTTAGTTGTTTTTGAGCATTCTTCACGTGAAATGATTTTGGCAGAGGCACTTGCTTAGTTTTCAAGACATGCTTAAAACCTGTATCCAATTATTGATAGAGCATACTATATGACTCAGAACTCAGTCCCACCTTGTAACATAATCCATGAACATATGTAGTAGTAAACAAGTTACTTACATCCCTAAGACGTTCACTTGTGACACCATCCACAATATCCCTAAATTTACAAAATTTCAATGTATTTTTGACCATATCCTTGAGAAGGACTTTAGCAATAGTGTCATTCTCTGCATGAGGAAACATATTTCTCATTGTAGCAGATTGAGCATATATTCGTCTATGATATTTTCCACTTCCTTTGGTTAATTGGTGAATTGGTTTAACTAATCAGATGCGTTGACATGCTTCTTTGGTTTTTAAAGTGGGCCCAATCTCCAAAGTTTTTATGAGCTTCCTCTTTAAGTTTCTGTTTTCCTTCTCCAACTCCATAATTTTAGATTGTAACTCAATATTTTGTACCTGTGTAGCATGCATGGCATCTTCAATGACAGACATTGCTTGTTGTAGGCTCTGATTCTCCCTATCCTTCTTAGCTAACAATCTATCTTTTTCCATCAAAGACTGCACATATCCTTGTAATCTTGTCTACATATTTGTTAAGGCTTGATGAACCCCTACTGATCCTTGTGTCATAAGTCTAGTGTGTATTCATACAATCCTTCATTGCCTTCACAAACATACTTTACAAATGATGTAAGCCCATTAAATTGTGGTGGCCTTTGAGTTAGTGGATTAGGTGGATAAATGCACCCATCAACCCAAAGATCCACATTTGTTTCCCTTGTATTTCTTTCTTGTTGGATCCTGTATCTTATTGCATAATCCATTTCCACAATTCTTTTGAACAGTGGTGCATATTCATCCTCCAACTGGAAGTGAATATCTCGCTTTCTCTTAGTACGTCCTACACCTCTGTTCTGCAAAGAAAAATGCATGACAAATTTAACTTGGATTAACATTCAAATCACATAATTATACCTATTTGATTCACTATATTTATATTCTTTTTTACCCAATTGGATCTTGACTCTTTCACTTGATTTTAGTCATGATAGACCCTAACCAACCCCTATTTAGCCTCTAATCTTATCTTGGAATCAACTTGTTTTTAGGTTCTAATTTTATCTTCTGTTCTATCCAAAATATACTCTCTCTCTCTCTCTCTCTCTCTCTCTCTCTCTCTCTCTCAAGAAGAATTGATCAAAGAATATTAAGCACAGTTACACAAAACCTTGTTATCTTCTGTCCAAATGTACTCTCTATCACTCTATCACTTATTTTCTTAGTTTATCTCACACACTCAGATATTATATATATATCTCTCTATCTACATGAATTGCTGCTTAGGGATTAAACAACAATTGTGAAGAATAATAACATCACAGAGATTAAAAAATAAAGATACCTCCATTATCACTTGATTGCTTCATGTAGTATAGAGATTATTGAAGAGGGAGATTGCTTATAGTATAATGTTGAAGATGGAGATTACTTGTACTAGTGTAGAGAGTGTTGTAGATGGAGATTATTTGATTTCAGCAAATGGTATCAAAACCACTCCTCAATGCTACTTCAAAAAATTTCGTATGTAAGAAACCATATTCTGGAGGGAAAACAAAGAGTAGACAAAATTTGGGATAAAATTAGAGCTTTTAGAGGGAAGGAAAAAATACCCAAAAATGGGCATATATTTGTCCAAAAGAGATAAAAATTTATAACGAAACTCTCGAGTCAAAAAGGTGTTTTTGGGTAAAAAATAATCTTAAAATATGATGTGTACATCAACTTATACTGTTTTTAAAATTCCATCCTTTGAAGAAGCAGGAATGAGAATGATTCTAGTATATTTTAATGTTGAAAAGTCATGAGGGTATTAAAGAGTCATCTATCAATGATTGGCTCCATTTTTAGAGAAAATAGAATTGCATTTTTTTAATTGTGAGGATTTTGAGAAAAGGTGACCTTATCCTACAATTTGGGGATAAAATAATAGGTGAATTCTATTAAAAATACAAATACGAGATTTACTTGATTGTAGAAGATATCTTATTATAACATTATTTTGGAGTCTCTTTTTAGAGAGAGAGGTGAGAGAAACCCCTTAAAGGGCAAAAAAGAGAGTCCATATTTCTACTAATGCATGGCATTATAAAATGGATTAGTGGTCTCTCCCTATCGCCACACTCAAATCAATGAGGAATTCACATTCATCAAATGAGGACTTAGCTCTAATTGTGTAATAATCATGGAGCTTTGCCTCAAAAAATGTACCTTTTATTCAGTATCAAGTAAAGTAAATAAAATGTCTAAACATGATATCCATAAAGCCTAATTACTGACATGCCTTTTTATTGAGATTGAATGCTTTGAATGGTTGGAAATTAGATCCCCATGTTTATAAACATTTACCCTAATGCCTCCCCTTAATAGTCAATGATTTGGCAACCCAAAACAAGGGCCACATAGGAGATTTTGGTTGAAATGTCTTTCTCGAGAAATTCCACATGCCAAATGACTAAAAATTGCAAATCCTTATCTCACTAGTATGTTGTAAACAACAAATCCTAGTCACTAATCTCTAGAAATCCTAGTCAGTAATTTGGAGTAAATAACTAAACTTTAATTGGCCTTGAATGTACATGATATATATATATATATATATAATGAATCCCTTGAGCTTAGAACTTGGTAAATTTCCATTTTCATTAGGGCCCCCACATGCACTTTTAACTTTATATCCATTTGACCATCCTTTGATTGATACAAAAATGTCTAAGCCCTTTGAAACATTAAATGTTTCTATGTGGCTTTAAAAGACTCACATTTTACATTTGCACAACAAGAAGAAAAATAATAATTTTCATGGTCCATGCACGATCCAACATGCCTAGATAGTTCACTTTTGAGATTTCAAGCTTAACAGGAGTTGACACTCACATAGATAGATGATCATTTTTGCATTCATATCACTAGCATGGTGGATATCTGCAATAGCATATGCTTCCATTATACTTTACAAATGGACATCAGTTAGTCCATCTATCTAAGTTATTTTATATCTATCTAGTTATCTTTCTATTTAGCATGTTCACGCTATGGATTTCTTGTATATTATGTAATATTGTACTCTCTCTTTATTTCGGGTAGACTATTACAGTGGAGAAGAAGAAGAAGAAGAAGAAGAAGAAGAAGAAGAAGAAGAAAGATTAGTGTTATCAACTTTCTATCTTGTGTGTATTCTGTATGTGTTATGTGTCTTTTAAGAGCTTAAGCTCCCTCTCCCTCTCCCTCTCCCTCTCCCTCTCCCTCTCCCTCTCCCTCTCCCTCTCTCCCTCCCTCCCTCTCTCTCTCTCTCTCTCTCTCTCTCTCTCTCTCTCTCTCTCTCTCTCTCTCTCTCTCTCTCTCTCTCTCTCATCATGGTATCAAAACATCATCCATGCGAGGAGCTGTGAGCCAAAAACACAAAAGTCTACCAAGAAGCATCATTGTGGAGTACACCTATAGAGATCTCTCTCAGATAATCTTTAATTAACAAGCCATCTTTGTGAGCTTTGGATGCTCTAGGGAGTGTAGTAGATCTTCATTTTGATCTTGTGTAGTCCTATTCGTATTCTTGACACATTTTGGCCTCTTTTGGGAATGGGAGGCTATTGATCTGGGAATTTGGTAAAGTTTGAGAACTCTGAAGATCTTGTTGTTTTGCAAGAAACAAGTTGTAGTTGTTGGGTATGGCAAATAGTATTTGCAAATTATTAAACACTAGAAGTATTGCTCAGGGTATACTTATTTATTGATACTAGTGCATGCGAGAGTTGACTTGAATTAGCAAGTTATTGATAGTAGCAGATTTTTGGGTTTTGCTACATAATGTCTAAGGGGTTTAACTAGATTGCTAGTGAAAATCTTGACCAAATAGATTGAAGGAGATAATAATGACACTCTAGAGTTTATGGAGAAAAGTGCCATGAATAAGTAGATCAAGGCATTTAATGAATAAAATAAGGATGCTCAAAAAGTTATATATTGGCTTTCTTAGTGTTTCAGACAACATGATTAGGCATATATAGGATGCAAGTAGTCTTATAGAAGCATGGAGTAATCTGCTCAAGATGTTTGGTACAAATACAAAAGCTAGAAAGTTACAATTTAAGTTTGAGTTAAGTAGTGTTAGTATGGCAATATGTTTATCAATTATTGACGATTAAGAGTATTGTTAAAGTTGTTGGATCTATTAAAGTGCAAGTTAATGATGATGATATAGTGGTTGCATGTTTGGATGGTTTAAGTTGGGAATACAAGTAATTCTAAGTCTCCATTAATATAAGAGATACCATTTTTCTTTTTACATATCTCATATCTATATCGATATTAAAAGAGACTGGATTCTTAGTCAACTAAGTAGTACTCATAGAATCCAAATGCAGTGCAAGAGTAATAGTGATAGTAAAATCTACCACTAGATGGCCTAACCATAGGGCTTCCTTGAGAGCCTTAGTGGTTGCAATATACTTTGCCTCAATAGTAGATAAGGCCATGCCATTTTGTACCATCTAAGAAATAGCATCTCTAGCAAAGGTGAAGATATACCTAGAGATGGACTTAATATTATCTACATGTCCTGCAAAGTTGGAGTTAGTTTAATCCGCAACTATAGTATCCTAGCTAACATAGCAAATGCACATATATGTAGTACTTTTCACATATCTCATGATACCTTCATCGTGTCCCAATGTCACTAGCCAAGTATAGCCAGAAAACCTCCATACAACGTGCCATAACGCCCATCAAGGTGAATGGGTATCATAGCATACATCAAACAACCCACTACATATGCATAAAGGATCTTGACCATCTCAACCTTCTACTCATCTGACTGTAGACAATTGGCCCTGACTAACCTTTACATGGAAAGACAAAGGCTAGACAATAGGCTTAATATCATGTATATGGAATCGTTCAAGCACCTTTTGCATGTATACCTATTGTGATAGGTAAAGGAGCCCCTTAGAGTGATTGCGCATGATGTGCATACCAAGAATATGTGAGGCCTATCTTATGTCTTTTATGTCCAAGCTCTTCTTGAGTTGAGTCTTCAAAGCATCCAACTCATCACGAGCTCTACCAACAATCAACATATCATTGATATAAAGTACCAAGATAATACTAAGGCTTCTTCTGTATAAACATGAACCCATATAACTGAAAGTATATCCATGTGAATCCATGAAAGTATCAAACTCATGACACCATTCCCTAGGTGCCTAGTTAAGTCCATAAAGGCTCTTTCTCAACTTGCATACTAGGTGTTCCCTGCCCTTTTTCATAAAGCCCTTAGGTTATTGCATATAGATATCCTCATGCAAGTTCCATATAGAAACAACACTTTCATATCCATCTGATAAAGGTTCAGGTCTAACTATACAACCAAGGCCAAAATCAAACTTAGGATAGTCATCTTGACTGCAAAAGAAAATACTTCATTAAAGTCAATACCATGCTCTTGCTTACAACCATTAGTAACCAATTTTCCCTTATATGCTAGCTTGGGTATCCAGGGTACTCTTCAACTTATACACCCACTTGCATGGCAATGCATGTTTCCTACTAGGCAAAGAAACCAAATCCCATATATGATTTTTTTACAATGAATCAAACTCACACTACATGGATCTCTCCCAAGAGTAATTATCACCTCTGCACATGATCTCCTCACAAGTAAGGGGCTCATAGAATTTGTTAACATAACATAGTCCATGGAAGATGCAAACTGATTAGGTTGGTGTCTATCTCTAGAAAACCAAATGCGTTATGGGGCCTATACATCCTTTCCAACCTCATGATCATGGGCCATTTTAGAACATCATCTACAAGCTATCTAGCTAGCTGTATGGTAATAGGAAACTCCTCTTGAAAGATCACCGTGTGTATCTCAACTACTTGTTCAGACTGCATATGCATTTTTTTCTCATGGAAAACAACATCATGGTTGCGGATGACCTTTCGAGCCGGTGGATCCCATAGGCGATATCTCATCTCACATGCATCATAGTACTGAAAAAAACATTAACAATCTAATTGGCAAAATATTCTAAAATAGATACAAGTATGTAATGTAGAAGAAAAAGGTGTTAGAGAGTTAATAAGTACCACATTGAGGAAGTATTAATTCAATAGGTGTGCATAATTTGAACAACAAACCCTCTTTTTTGGTGGGCTTGCGAGTAGCTTGATGTGTTCACTTTGTATAGCTGAGCTTGATGATAGTTTTCTTTGTTCACTTTGTATAGCATAGCACTGTGTTGATCTCCCTTGATAGATTGAGATGAGAGGGAAATAGGTTCTAAAGTAGGGATTAGCTTTGGCGAATTTCTCAATAGTACACGCAACATAGTAGATGGGCTTTTGCAAGAAGCAACATCTGCCTTCTTAGTAGTGTAAAATACAATAAGCTTGGCGTGTATCCCACTGCAAGGACAAACCTTACACCCTTGTTTGTCCAAGAGCAAGCTTTTGCACAAGATATGGGCAACAAAGGGATGTCTTGTAGTGAGGCAAGCCTTGCACTCACAAAGGGATGGGATTATGGCACACATTGGGCAATGGCAAGTAAGCAGCTATTTAGAAGAGGAAGTTAGAGAGACTATCAATTTATAGTGATCACAACTGCATTGTCATTGGTGGGCTGGTTTGTTGCAGGATCAAGTTGGAAGGAAAGAGTGTATCTTTGTACTCGTTTGAAAATGGAATGATGAACTAACATGAGCATTAATGCAGATTTTTAGGTTGATGTTTTATTTTATACAATAATGTTCGCAACAACCCCTTTTTTGAGACGTGGATTTTTCTTGTATGTGGCAGGTTTACATTCCAAGGAGGATGGACAAAGCTTCCTTTTGTCTTGCATTTCGGCATGAGGACAGATGTGTACTTGACTTAACAACCCTATTAGGACTAGGGAAATGATAGTGGACTGTGACTAGTTTTGTGACTGGCCTGAGGGAAAGAAAGGCCTTGGCAAGACCAAGGGCTGCGATCAATTTTGTGACAAGCCTAGGGCAGCAAGAAAAGTACTCTTGCTTCCTATGGAATGAGGTGTATTGTAATATCTCCGCACAATAAAAGTTAGTTGGTTAGTTCGAAAGTTAGTTACTCAATTAATAAGTTAGTAAGGTTACTAAATAAATACTAATTAAGGTAAAAACTAATAAACATTAATAATTAAGGACTTTTTATTTAATTAAAAATATTTTATTTAGAAAAATCGAGAGTCGTAAATCTGATATTTTTCTCAGATTGATAAGGACTGTGGCCACTCTTCACATAAGTTACAACATGAACGAGACTTATGAGCTATATTAATCACTAGTATTAATGTGTATAGTTTGGATGGTCCAAAAATATTAGATTTTGAGCAAAACTAGTATATTTTAGATATTTAAGATATTATCCTAAAAAAGATATGGAAATTTCTAGAATTGGATGTTATTTAAAAGAAAAGGCAAGTGATGTTTTAGTTAGTTTGGAGATTTTATAAAAAGAAAAAAATAAAGAGAGGATTTGCGAAATCGCGTGCGTCGCGATCGCAGTACACAGGCAGCAATAGACAACACTTTGAACAGAGAAAAGAAGAAGGAGTGAACTAAGAGCTTTCTAATCAAGTGTCTTGGGGTTTTACCCCCCTTTCGAAGCCAATGGAACCATAAGATTTATGATTTGAGCATTCTTATCACTGATATTTCCAAGATCCCCCTCCACAAAGAGCTCCACTTCTCAACCACAAGCCCTCTTCTCTAATTCACGATAAATATGAGGCATGGGAGAGGCATAAGGAAGCATAAGGAGACCTCGAGAGGCTGCGAGAGAGAGGTAGAGAGAAGGATACCCCTCCAAGAGATTGTGAGGAAGAGCTTGAAAGACAGCTTGAGAGAGAGAGAGAGAGAGAGAGAAGAGTCACCCCAAGAGGCTGCAAGGAAGAGAATTAGCTCAATTCCCTCTATCTTGATCCTCGACTTAACCATCTTCTCTTACGCTCTCCCATCTTGAATCTATTCCACCTTCTTAATCTCTTGAGTCTACTTGCGGACGATGGCCTCCAAGTGAAGAATGTTGCGTGTGGATGACAATTCTGCAACCAGCAACAAGGCTTCGGGCAAAGACATCACTGTCAATCCAACTGCGGTTCCGGTCGTAAGTAATGTATTTTCAAATTGATAGATGCTTGCTTTGATTCTCGTATGAGATATGTTAGGCCCCATACTACGATGCACAAGTATAGGTCATGGGAAATGATAAATTTCATCTCACCTACTCGAAAGATGGAGTTTGTGAAGTGCATATATCAAGGGAAGATAATTGCACCTAGTTACATATGACTTATTTGTTGGTAGAGCAATTGGAAGGAAGAATTAGTCAAGGGTTATAAATGGCATAGTCGTCAAAAGAACGACATTAAAAGATTGTGCATACAAGTGCTAGATTAAAGTATAGTCAAGGGTTACAAATAGCATAATTACTAAAAGAATATGACATTGAGAATCATTAATTTTCTAGTTGCCTCATGAATTGACTAAGAGCATATAATAAATTAATCATAAGGGTTAAAACTAAGATGTCTTGAGATCGTCGGATAACGATGACTTTTACCAATCCAAAGTCAGGGTTGGGTTGTCAATCAAGGTAAGTGACCTATAGAACTTACATCATGATTAGTGTTTGAACCCTTAACATATGCCCTAGCCGAAGGAAGGAAGTGTTAAGAAACATTTTTGCATAGTATTGCTCTTAGATCCCAAGGAGGAGAGCAAATATAAAATGGAAATGTTATCACGACTACTCTTACATTGTTTGACAAGAATACAATTGGTTTTGTTGGTTGAATGAACAACATCTTAAATGCTTTTACATTCAATTGGTTGTTAGTTGTTGTTTGGATGATTATTCTAAGTGCTTGTGATTTATGGTAAATGCAAGGCAAGGGTCTGTGATGACAAGTCGCCATGGGAATAAAGGAATGTTTTCTTGGAAAATGATATTAGGGCTGAATGGCTTGTTTGTGCTTGATTCTTAAATTATTTAATTAAGGAAGGATATATTGCACAGGTGGATCACCTCCACGATTGCACCGCGGATTAACCTGAGAGGGCACTACTCGATTCATGGGCCGAAGGTCGAGTGGTGAAAAGGGCAACCCCACAGGAATGATGTTTCGCTCCTAGACAGCTTGCGGGTCAGTTGGAGCTCTGGATACCCCTTGCTAAGTCTAGAATGGAGTTGAAGACCTCAGTGGCCCCCAACGTCTGGGCATATTGGGAGATCCTATTCTAGATAAAGGATTGAGTTTGTGGTGCTATGTGAATTGGACCAGTTACTTTTGTAGGGCAGAAGGGATACTTTTGTTGGACAGAAGCGATACGTAATTTCTCCTGTATGGGCGGGAGACAAAGATTAACTTGAAGATAAGTTAAGGAACTTGTTTGAATCTTGTTTATCAATAGATTGCTTTGCTCTGTTTTTGTGTCTGTGATATAAGTTATGCAAATGAACCATATTCCCTAAAAGGCTTAATTAATGAAGCTGACTTTAAGTGACACACATAAATGTGGTAGGACCTTATTAGAAAACTAAAGCTATTAAGGAAAGTGGGTGGGCGGAGACCCCGACGGGTCCATCCTACGGCAGGGTGGTCCCAAAGAACTGGGAGGCTTCTCACAAGATTTTATCATCATTTGACCTTTAGGTATTGTTAGGTTAGAACCCGATTCATGCCGTTTTAGGGGACCGGAATGGGACTATGCCCTAGAGGCAGAGAGGTTGAGCGACGCATCCCTCTCGTTTCCCATTCTCTTTGAATCAAGTGCGGCATGGGTCTGCTTCGGATTGGGTATCTCTGCGTAAAGTAGGATGTCCAAAACCCGACGCTAGAATGCTATCAGGAGACCTTGACAACTAGGAACCCGAATTTCAGGTCGACCCTAGCGGTTTCAGTCGTGAACGTTCCGTTGCAAGGCGGATTCGGGAAACCCTAGGCGACAAAACTCGAAACATTCCCTGGGAGTGCCGGGTAGCGACACTTAGATTCGTTTCTCAATAAACTGCTAAAAGAGTGCTTGGAAAGCTGATGGGTGGGCATCTTACATGTATTATGTGACTTACTTGAGTAAGAATACTAATAAAGTGAGGATCATGACTCGATACCCTATGTAAAAGGAGTATTCCTATTCTAACGTGCTTTCCGCTTAAAAGTTTGGGGATTTGTCACTATATAGGCCTTACTTCCAACCAAATAAATGTCACAAAAAGGGGGGCCATTATTTTTTTGGCCCCCTTACCCTAGCATAAGTACTCATAGCTAGCAACTTCATCAGCCAAGATTTTGCAGTATACCATGGAAAAGACCATGCAAAATGTAGAAATTACTTTAGAGATTTAAATAAATGAGATTAGTTTATTGATTTAAATCAAAAATCCATTAGAATAAGTGGAAGGGAGTGAAATCTAGTTGTATTTTAGTTGGATATTAGAGGGGTTTATTGTTATTGTCCCATTGCAACTTGTGCGTCTCCTTTTCCTCAATAGAACTTGACACCTCTTCCACAAGCAACCTTTAATCTTTTGACCATGATCTGGATAATGCATCTGCATGAACCTCTAATCATCCTTGGATTCTCTTCTCTCAATTTATCCATTTCTACTTCGAAAAGTGAACTAAGAGGTGCAAAATGGCATGCATTGTGAGACTAGTAGAGGTGCCTTAGCCATGGCCACCTCTACATGGTGCAAAATTGCAAACCATTTCTCGCCTTCAAACTTGGCCATGGACCCCCACCTCCTAAATGTTTCTACATGTATGGCTTCACCCAAGAATTTTGATATCAATCGAGATGGCAATAGTATCTTCTAAGGCACACTCACATAAGGGCATAATGGCCAACCTATGTGTGTGAACAACTCAATTGGGAGGAACTAGTGCAACATTCATTGATCACAAGCAAGGGTAGCCCAAAAGTTATACCTCAAAGCGTAGCTTATGTTACTATTCAAACTATGTACTTGAATTTGTAACAATCTTCTTTTAGCATGACCTTGATGGATAAATCTTTCACATTTGACATGTAATCCTTTGTAGATCATAACACTCCTTCCATGACTTATGCTTGCCATGAGACCCGTACAACTTCGTGGAGTAGCTCGAGCAAGTATACGAGGCTAATGGCCTCACGGACCTTGCTCTACAAGCACAAGCTTTTAGCCTTTGCTTAGGAGACAAAGGTTGGTGGACGTGGTTTACTAGCCTATACAATGCCAAATGTACTAATTTTAACAATCTCAAGAGTCTCTTCATCAAGAGGTTCTCCAAAGCAGGATACTTCGACAACCTCATTGTCAAGTTGATAAATGTTAGTCAAAAGGATAAGGAGGATATTTGAGACTATGTCACCCATGTACGGAGTCTCTTTAAGAGAATCCCAATGGTAGAATGACCTAATGAACGAGCGGTCTCCACTGTATTTTTATAAACGGAATCTGAAGTGAAGAGCTCTACAAGGTCTTGGTGAGCAATTCGAACTTGCAAAGGGACATACTACCTAGGGTCTTTGAAGAAGCCATATGCATGGATGACCTACTCAAGGAGAGAAGCTCCAGAACAATGACATGAGATAGCACTACCTCTAGACCCTCAAAGAGAGCTACAACCATTAGCGAGAGATCTAGCTAGAACACACAAGACAAGGGAAAGGGTGTCGACCAGAGCCAACAGGAGTTGGCGGATATGAAGCTAGAGTTGGCTAAGCTTCAAGAGATGTTGAGAAGGTCCATATGACTCGACGTGAAATGCATGCATTGCAAAGGAAATCATCTCCTAATCGAGTGCTTGGATCCTAGGTCAAGACCATGCATTACTTGAAATAGGTTTAGCCATGGTGCGATGTATTGCAGATTACAAATATGATTTTCATACATGCAATTGTATAATTAGTCGTACTACTTAGGGAATAGGTTGCCAAACCTCGGAAGGGGAGCTCCATTAGCTCTCCTAGCACCCAATGATTCAAAGCCACCTATCCTTAGGATGGACATCAATCCTATAGGGATACCTAGACCACTTGGACCCATCATGATCCATCCATCGCGAGTGATGCCCCGATACATTATGTAGAGGAGCGGAATGAGGATGAAGGATACATGAACCCTTATGTCTTCTACAATAAAGAGGGTAATCCCATTTTGATGGATTTTTTACTAGTGTCAATGATGTAGTTAGGCTAGGGAAAGAGATAGAGGTCTAGGAGGAGGACAGAACCAAGAAGCAATCATGTGTTGTGTTGAGATGGCAAGCTTAATACGCGCAGACATTGATGATGGGCCGCTTAGCTAGATGAGTCCGCACGTATACACTTAGCACGTTGGTAGTCATTATGATACTCACATGGCCACTGACTTATCACTTATTATATTTAGTTTGTTACACCTACCTACAGCTGGCAAAGATATATTGCCAGCGATTAGTGTAGTCGGTGATGCACTGTTTAACTTAGAAGGCCACTTTTCTTTATGTTGTATCTTATCTATACTTTGTGTACATTGTATAGTGTGTGGAAGAAGAAGAAAAAATCAGCAAGAAAATGTTTTGGCCTCCATCTCTCTTCTTGTGTTCTTGAGTGAGCTTCCTCTTGTGTATACAGTCTGTGTTTGGTGCAACAGCTCAAGCAAAGTCCCTTACCACATGATTCTTGACATGGTATCAGAGCCGCGCCATTGAGAGAGGATGATTTTGAAGGCTGAAGTGAAGGAGAAGAAGCAAGGTTCGAGCAAGCAAGCAACGAGTAAGAAGCTCTCCCATTCTTCCACTCTCTCTCTTGAATAGTGCCTGTGGAGGCATTGGAAGCAGGGTAAAGTAAAAATCTCAGATTGCTGTGAGATTTGGTGTGCGAGCAGAGCATTGTATATTCTGCAATTGTTTTGGGCATCTGAGACTGTTTCAAGCTCCGTTTTAGAGCCGTAAGATTGCGGACAACAATTTCAGGGTACATTGTGATTTCGGTTGTATTGACCGAAAGTGGGTGTACAAGTTACAGATTTCGAATTTGTAATTTTTGAGGTGTTTGAGGAAGGAAACATAAGGTTTATCTGCAAACAGGTTACAGATTACATGTACTATTGAGCAAATTAGTGAAAAATGTTGCTTGGTGTATTACTGTACACGTGTTGTGAAAGATTGTAGAAGACTAGCTTGCTGTGTTGTATCCTTGTTTGTGATAATGGCAGAGAACAGTGGAAATCCCATTATTGAGAAGCTCGACAAGAATAACTACCCTTCATGGAAGATCCATGTGACGAACTTATTCATTGGAAAGGGCCTTTATGAGTTTGTTTTAGGTGAAGAAAAGGAGCTAGAGTTGGGTATCCCTCCGACTGCAGATGAATTAAAAGCATGGAAAGAATGGAATGCGAAAGACAAAAATGTGATGTATTGGTTATCTGCAGTCATTGATAATACAATGTTGGGATATATCAGGAATGCAGAAACTTCACATGGAGCTTGGACAATTTTTAAGAACATGTTTTCAGTAAATACAAAGGCACGAAAGATTCAACTCAAGCAAGAGTTGAATGCCTTGAAGAAAGGGAAAATGTCTGTCAATGAGTATGTGTTGAAGGTGAGGAGCATTGCAGATGCTTTAGCAGCGATTGATGCAATGCCTGATGATGATGATTTGGTTTCATCCACTTTAAGTGGCCTTAATAATGAGAAGGTATGTAAATCATTTGTTACTTCAGTATACGTACGGAAGCCATTTTTAGATTTTGATGAGCTGATCTCTCTCATGATTACCGAAGAGATCAATATGCAAGGTGACTCATCTGAAAAAAATGGTGAACAGGTTCAAGAATTTTACTTAAGTTTAGGAAGGGGACGTGGTAGATCCTCTTTGAGAGGTCGTGGTATGGGACGTGCTGGCAATAACCAACAAAACAAGTTCAATCAGCAATTTGGTGAAATGCAGGTTTCAAGAGGCCGAGGAAACTTTAGAGGCAGGGGGAGCTCTAAAGGAAGAGGTGGATGGCAGAATAAAGGTTTTGAAAATTCTACTATCGTTTGTAATTATTGTGGTAAAATAGGTCATATTGCAGCCAATTGTTATGCTAAGAAGGATAATATTCGCATGCAGTGGTAAATTGCAGCAAGGAAACTATGCATCGTCTTCGTGACATAATGAAGATAAAAATGAGCGCCTGTTTGTTATGCAGCATATGATGAATGCAGTTACAGGAAAGGGGACACATGATGATGTATGGTATGTCGATTCAGGTGTATCTAATCATATGACCAGTCATGTTGAATGGTTTGAAGAGATGCACGCCTTACAAAATCCAGGTTATGTGCAGACAGGTGATGATTCATGCCACCCAATTTCACACATTGGAAAGGTTTCCTTGTCCTTGTATGATGGCCAGACAAAGAGTCTAATAGATGTATAACATGTGCCATCAATCACAAAGAATCTAGTGTCTGTTGGGCAAATGGTAGAGCAGGGGTTGTAGGTCCAATTCAATGCAAAAGTTTGTTTTGTAGAAGACTTTAATGATAAGTGTAGGTTGGTCACAAAAGAAAGTAGAGTTGGCCGAATGTTCACTTTAGATATTAGAATTCCTACAATGGATGTTGCGATCTATGTAAAGGAAAAGGAGTAGTTGCAGATATTGAAATATGGCATAAACATATTGGATATGCAAATGTGGAAAGGCTGAAATTAATGGAGTCTAGAGGATTGGCTACAAGGTTGCCTTCTTTTAGAGTTGCAGAATTGCATAAAGTCTGTGAAGCATGCCAGTTTGGTAAGTAGGCAAGACAACCCTTCTCGCATGACAGAGAAGTGAGTAGAAAAATACTTGATGTAGTGCATATAGATGTTTGGGGGCCTACACAGAATGTACCTCTTGGTAGCAGCAAATACTTTGTCACATTTATTGATGACTATTCAAGGAAGTTATGGGTATATTTCATGAAGGAAAAGAGTGATGTGTTTGAGGACTTCAAATCTTTTAAGGCAGTTGTTGAAACAGAAACATGCTTAAAAGTGAAGTGCTTGAGATCAGATGGAGGGGGAGAGTACCTCTCTAATGAGTTTACTGGCTTCTTGAGGACTCATGGGATAAAGAGGCAATTTACTTGTAGGTATACTCCATAGCAAAAGGGGGTTGCAGAAAGAAAAAATAGGCATATTGTAGAAGTCGCACGGGCATTAATGGCTGAAAAGAATATGCCAAAACATTTTTGGTCTGAGGCTGTTCATACTGCTATCTACATTATAAACAAAACTCGCACAACTATAGTTCATGGGATGACTCTTGAAGAATGCTTTATTGGCAAGAAGCCTGATGTATCACACTTGAAGGTATTTGGATGTGTTGCATATGTTTATGTGCTAGATGAGTTACGAAAGAAACTTGATCCAAAGGTTGAAAAATGTATTTTTATTGGGTACTCTTTAGACCAGAAAGGGTATCGCTGTTATAACCCTGTCATCACAGGTGAGTTTAGAGTGAGCAGGGATGTTATCTTCGATGAGATGGGCAACTGGTATGCACCTGCTAGTGATGTATTAGATGATGATAATGATCACGATAGCTATGTGCAGAAAGAAAAACAAGAATCACGGAGTCTTAGTGGACCAAAAACATCATGTGGTACTATACCTACAGTGAGCCCTTGGTCTGGGAGACTGAGTAGCCCCACATCTTCAGGCAGATCTATAAGTGTTGCAGGGAAGGACAAAGAAAAGAAGAAAGTGTTGGATGGTAATGATGCATCTACCAGTCATTTCGAATTTAATGGAGATTCTAGTGGTTCGCATAGTTTGGATGATGAGCTTGGTATTCCTTCAGTCAGGACACCAGGTGTACAAAGAGTTTATAGTAATGTAAAGGCTTCATTGAGTGATCTGGTGGTACACAGATCTACCAGGGTCAGATACCCTATTAAGATATTTGGTTTTGAAGGTTATGCAGCTCACCATTATGCTTATATGGTGAAACTAGTTGAGGATGTTGAGCCCACTTATTTTGAGAGGATGCTATTGGTCATGCTCATTGGGATGCATCAATGGATGAGGAGATGGCTACATTAGAAGCCAATAGGACTTGGGATTTGGTACCCTTACCTAAGGGTAAGAAAGCTATTGGCTGTAAGTGGGTTTATAAAGTCAAGCATAATGTAGATGGTTCAGTTAGCAGGTATAAAGCTAGGCTAGTTGCAAAAGGCTATGCTCAAACATATGGCATAGAGTATGAAGAGACATTCAGTCCAGTTGCTAGGATGGCAATTGTTAGATGTGTGATTGCCTTGACAGCAGCCAAAGGTTGGAGTTTGCAGTAAATGGATGTTAAGAATGCCTTCTTGCATGGTGAATTGCAATAAGAAGTGTATATGGAGCAGCCATTAGGTTATGAGGATTTAGAGCATCCCACATATGTGTGTAGGTTAAAGAAGGTACTCTATGGGCTGAAGCAAGCACCTAGAGCATGGTCTGACAAGATTGGAGAGTATCTTGTCAATATTGGATTTGTATTTCTGATGCTGATCACTCGCTTTATGTGAGAAAGGGAGATGCAGGTTTGGTCATCGTAGTCATCTATGTGGATGAGTTGATTATTACAGGTAATAGTGACAATGGGATTGTTGAAGTTAAGGACATCTTGAAGAAGAAGTTTGAGATGAAAGATTTGGGTGAGCTGAGATACTTTCTTGGTATTAAGGTGATCAGATGTGATGATGGTATATGGCTATCCTAAAGGCAATATAACTTGGATATGTTATCCAAGTATGGTATGATAGCATGTAAGCCTCTTTCAGTACCATTGGAGCAAAATGTGAAGTTGAGTGCTGATGTTGGGGATGAGATAGAAGAACCTACTATGTTCAGGAGAATAGTAGGGAGTTTGATTTACATGACTATCACAAGGCCAGACTTGAGCTATGCTGTTGGCCTTGTCAGTCAATTTATGCAGATGCCTAGAAAGCCTCATTTGGATGCAGATAGACGTATATTGAGGTATATGAAGTCCACTTTACATTATGGACTTTTTAGTGAGGGAGGTAAGGATGTATAGGTCTCTAGATACACAGATGCAGATTGGGCTGGTTGCATGTCAGACAGAAGATCTACAAGTGGATTCATGTTTTCCCTTGGTAGTTCAGCAGTTACATGGAGTAGCAAAAACCAACATACAATTGCTTTACCGAGTACAGAGGCTGAGTATAGAGGTGCTGCTATGGCAACATGTGAGGTGGTATGGCTGCAAAAGTTATTAGGTGATTTGGACGTGTAGAGAGATGGTCTAGTTGTCATTCATTGTGACAACATGAGTAGCATACAACTAGCTAGGAATCCAATGTTCTATGTTAGGACAAAACACATTGAGATGCACTACCACTTTGTGAGAGAGAAGGTACTTGCAAGAGAGATTGACTTGGTATATGTCAGCACACAGGATTAGATAGCCAACATTTTCACAAAGGCATTGGGTGCAGAGAAGCTTTGAAAGTTCCGAAGCTTACTTGGAGTTGCATAGATAGAGTTGAGCTTGAGGGGGAGTGTTGAGATGGCAAGCTCAATATGTGCAAACATTGATGATGGACCGCCTGGCTAGATGAGTCTGCACATCTACCCTTAGCACATTGGTGGTCATTATGATACTCACATAGCCACTAACTTATCACTTATTATATTTAGTTTGTTACACCTACATACAACTGGCAAAGATATAACGCCAATCGATTAGTGTAGTCGGTGATGCACTATTTAATTTAGAAGGCCATTTTCCTTTTTGTTGCATCTTATCTATACTTTGTGTACATTGTATAATGTGTGGAAGAAGATGAAAAAATCACCAAGAAAACGTTTTGGCCTCCATCTCTCTTCTTGTGTTCTTGAGTGAGCTTCCTCTTGTGTATACAGTGCGTGTTTGGAGCAGCAGCTCAAACAAAGTCCCATCACTATGGAAAGTATTGAAGCAGTGGGTAGTAGAAAGAAATGATGAGCATGGAGTGACCAACTTGCCTAACCATGACACAATAATGCATATATTGAGCTTAACCCTGCACTCTCAGTGCCTAAGTCTGTGCATGTCTTGTAAGTCTGTTCTCCCACCCTTTTAAGTATTGTGAAAGGACCACAATACCTGGGTGATAGCTTTGGACATTGTCTCGTTTTCATGGTTTTAGTTTGTTCAAGCACCTTAAGATAGAACAATTCCCTATTAGATATGATCAATGCCCCACCCTCATTAGGTGCTACCAATGATCCGTGGTGCTCAAAGTTGTAAGGCCCCCAAAATGTGAGCCCGGACATTGGTTGAGTCCTGACTTGTATATCAGATGAGGTCTATGTGACCGGATGGCAAAAAGGTGGCTGTTGTGGGTCTAATCTTTTGGTTAGACGGAGTGGTTAAGCTGGTAGCAACTCGAGGCGCATTGCATCGAGTTGCGGTGTAAGGGAGTTAAAAGGGGCCCCTATTGTGGGGTCCGAAGGGCCGTGGAAAAGGGAATATTCCTTAGAATATTCCCTGTCCGACTAGTGGAGGCTCATATGGTAGGTCGGGTCAGCAGGCCGACCTAACGACCTTTGCGGGCTATAAAAGCTAAACCCCTTCGTAGCCATCTCTCACTCATCTTTCACCCAGTTAGAGTTCTTGTTCCAGCTAGCCTTAAGCTCTTCACCTATCTTCTGTCTAGATCGCCATCTAAGCTTCACACAGTGGAAGCGCACGGGTGGACAGAGCCATCTTTGTATTAGTTGTTTGAAGTTAAAGAATTTACTGATTCTCCTCTTATCTGTTGTGTACTCTCTATCTCTTTCTCAGATTCTGTTCGCTGCGCCGTGTAATATTTTACATTCCTCTTCTTCAAGGAGATGTCTCTTCGATGAGGTTCATATCCTCCAAAAAATCCTTGGCTGCCTGAACGTTTTTCTTATGCAATCCTAATGCATGAGGAGCTCTGGGTTGAAACCCATACATTAGCATAAATGGACTATATCTAGTGGAAGAGTGCTTGGCAGTATTATATGCAAACTCTGCTATCAATAAATACTCTTTCCAATTAGTTTGCCTTTTACTTACATATGCTCTTAGCATATCTTCAAGGATTTGGTTAACCCTTTCAGTTTTCCCATCCGTTTGCAGGTGCTCCGCCATACTCAAGCTAAGTTTAGTATCCGATTTCCTAAATACAGCATGCAAAAATTGACTATCAAATTTTCTATCCCGATCAGAAACTATATTTGCCGGAAGGCCATACAATCAGTATATGTTGACTACTATAAAGTGTCCTAGATAGGGCTGTAACACACTATTCATCAGCTTCATAAAAGTACCTGGTGCATTAGTGAGACCAAAAGGCATTACCAAAAAATCATAATGCCCATATCTAGTACGAAATGCCATCTTAGGAACATCCTGGGCCTTAATTCTTACTTGGTGATAGCCTGATCTTAAGTCAATCTTTGTGAAGTATTTTGCCCCTTGTAATTGATAAAAAAAGATATTCCATTCTGGGAATAGGAAATTTATTCTTCATCGTTATCTTATTAAGCGCTCTATAATCAACACAAAGTCGCATAGAACCATCTTTTTTCTTCACCAATAAAATTGGTGAAACCCAAGGTGAATTGCTAAGTTATATAAACCCTTTATCAAGGCAATCCTTAATTTGTCTTTCAACTTCTTGGTGTGGTGTTTCACTTAACTTATAAGGTGGTTTAGAAATAGGTTGTGTATCCCTATCTATGTCAATTGGGTGATTTACATCACCCCTATCTAGTGGAAGGCCACTTGGTAAATCAGAAGGAAA
This sequence comes from Lygodium microphyllum, assembly GCF_053477565.2. Lineage (NCBI taxonomy): Eukaryota > Viridiplantae > Streptophyta > Polypodiopsida > Schizaeales > Lygodiaceae > Lygodium > Lygodium microphyllum. The sequence continues at coordinate 45,162,041 of NC_141158.1, forward strand.
CACATCTTTAAATTCATCTAACAAACCACTTAATTCATTACTTACATTCAACTCACAAACATAAGAAAATTGTTGCTTTATATTAATAAAAGTAAAAGTGTTATGTACAAGAAGGGAGCATAACATATATACCTCACAAGCTTTCTTCTTTACCAGCTTCTGAACTTCAAGGGAACACATCAAAGGGTTATTAGATACTTCATGTTCACCTTGAATCACAAAAATCTTACCATCCCTTTCAAATTCCAATGTATTATGATGATAACTACGCTTTAATGATGGTTCTAATCCCCATAGCCACTCCCTCCCTAATGCAATATCGGCTCTTTCCATATTCATAATTTGGAAATCAAGCTTATCTTTATATCCTTGGATCTCGATTTCCAAATTGGATACCATTGTATCCCATATTTTATTATCTTGACCTTGCATCATATGAACAACATATTGATGCCCACTCTTTTGCTGGGGAAGTTTTAATTTTTTGACAAGTGCATAATTTATGAAATTGTGGGTAGCAGAGTCATTAATCATGACTCCAACCCTCTTTCCAGCTATCAATCCATGCACTCTAACTAAATCATGTGGCCCAAAGGTAGGGTGCCACATAGAAGTTGACATACAACACCTGTGTTGTACATCCTTGTGCAAGACCTCTAAAGATTTATATTTTTCATGCCCCTTTAATTCTAGGGTTTGCACTACATGGATCTGTTTCTCTTTCCCTTACCCTTGTCCTTATCCTTTACTTTATCTTCCCCCTTTTTCCGTTGAGGGCAATTCCAAGCAACATGGTTAGGGGATAGGCAATTGAAACACATCCTTTCTTTTTTTGCCTTATCAAAGTCATCTTGACTTAACTTCAGCCTTACATATTCTTTCTTTTCAAAAGGTTGTTTCTTACCCTTAAGGAATGGCATTTTCCTTTTAAATTTTCCAATAAATTTTGAGGCTTTAAATTCCTTAGTCTTGGGCTCCGTATCAATGAGGCTAGTGAGTACACGTGGACACGTATTATCTTCATTGATTAATGCAAATTTAATTGCCTCTTCAAGTGTCTTGGGTGAACTCCTTTTCACTTCCTTTTTACAGGCCTTATCTAGTCCCCTTATGAATTCTCTTGTCTTTTGAAATTCATCTATTCCTTCCAATTTGAGGATTATCTCACGATACTCCTCGAGATATGTCAGCAAAGGTCTTCCCTTTTGTCTGACAGAATCCCAATCTTTTCAATTTCTTTCCATTTCATTTTCAGGAAGGAATTCTTTCAAAAAGATCGATTCAAATTGAGCCCAAGTTTCATGTATTTTATTTGCCTCCTTTAAAGTTCTCCACCATTTATATGCCTTTGGTCCCAAGGTTATACTAGCCTTGAGCGCTTGAAGATGTGGTGGAGTATTCTTTAATTTGTGCAAGTCTTCCCATTTTTGGAGGAAATTAAAGATAGTGTCTTTATTTCTGTCTTTTTCCTCCCCATGAAAGTGAGAGGGTTTCATATCTTTTAACACTAGGTTATCCCTCAGATTTTGGTGGGGTTCCCTAGGGTCTTGCATAGTCACATCTAGATCTTTCAATGAAGATGGAGTATCTGAGGTCTCTACCTTACCTTTATCCCTTTCTAGTAATAAGGCTAATTGAGATTTTATTTCTGTGAGTGCTTGAATTAGCAACTCCATTTGAACCCCCTGTGTTGCTTGCACATGAGTAGTTAAATTATCAAATTGTTCTCGTGTAGCAAAAAATTCTTCCCATTGTTCTTCTTGTATTTCCGTTTCATGGGGATCCACCATAGGATGGTCCCCAGAACTAGAGCATTTGGTTACCCCCTCTCTCTCTTCCCCTCTATCTATACACTGGAATTGGAAAGCAAATATAAGAAATTTGTAGACAAAGATGAGGTACTTCCCTGATTACAAAGGTAGGACAGATGTTGACCTTTACATCTCAGTGGTAGAGATAGTGCGAAGATCGATGTAGTTTTCCTCAGATCTACATTGGTTGTGTATAGGTTGCATGGCACACAAAACAAGGCCTATCAGGCAGTGACAAAACAGGTCATCTTTTCCCTGTGTATAGCTTAGTCGTAGAGCAATCGGCTGCAGTCCAATAGATCACCAGATGGTGGCTAGAGTAGTTGCTAGTGTAACCGGTCTTAAAGTAGACGTAGCCAGCATGGCGATTAGCTTGGGCCATATTCGGAGCGACGATTAATGTGGCCCCTATGTTTCTTATAGATCGCTAGAAGAGGAGACGGGTGAAAACTAAAACATTGCTGGCCACGTGTCACGGGTTGTCTGAAGACGGACGACTGCCCAAATGTATTACGATTGCCTGAAGTCGAGCGACGATCTAGACAAATTGTGGGTCGTTTAGAGTCGCGGGCCGAACAGGACATGGCTCTGATACTAGTTTTATGTCCCTCAGAATTTGCATCAACCCTCCGTCCTCTCATAAACAACACGAGAGATACTTTTGTCTCACCACCCAGCCACGCCTAGAAAGTTGCTGGCCCCAACTCTATCGTGGCTCGACTGCCAGGCGTCAACTTGAGGTGAGCTCTTCTATTTTTTGAACTTGCTTACTTTCTAGGCTGCCTTGACCCCGTTTGGGTGCCCAAGGACCCCGGACGGTCATCCCTTGAGTGTTTTCCATAAGTTACATTCCACGTAATATAACACAAACTAATAGGGGAAACTCCTTCTTCTAGCAAGGGTTGTGAGTTTAACTCGAAATCGAAAGTGAGCTCTGAGAGTGATCCAGAGATACCCCAACCACCTAAGACCAAGCACACAGAAGACCTATCCACCTAAGGCGTAGGCGGTTGAAGGAGAAAAAGAGGAGTTAGTCAAAGGAGTCGGAAGTTGAAGAACAAGGAAAGCCTAAAGCGCTTCACACGAAGTTTAAAAAGGGCAACAAGGTAGTGATATTGCTGGGAGCTAAGAGGCACAGACAGGCAAGCGAATTGATAGAAGGGCCCGCTAAGGTCAAGGAGACCAACTTAATAGGGGAAGGTAAAAAGCCTCAATCCGCATTCATAGTCGAGGACCTAACTAAGCAAGAGAAGACTGATCTCGTTGCTCTCCTATGAGAGTACATAGATATGTTTACTTGGTCCTCAGATGAACTAAAAGGAGTATATTTGAGGGTTGTGACTAATAATATCCCTATGACTCCTGGTGCGATACCAATTAAGTAGAGACCATACTTGATGAATTCGAAGCATGCACACACTGTTAAGGAGCAGATTGATAAGCAGTTGAAGACTAGATTCATCTATGAAATGCACACAGACTAGATGTCACCTATAGCGATTGTCCTAAAGAAGAAAGGAAATATTCAAGTGTGTGTAAATTATAAAGGTCAATGCTGTGACTAAGAGGGACAACTATCCACATTGCCCTACACGAAGCGCATGCTCAAAAGAGTAGTGGGGAAGGAAGCCTATTGGATAGCTTCTTAGGCTATAACCAAGTGTAGATGCACCCTAATGACATACATAAGACAACATTTGCAACCAAATGGGGCATATTTTCCTACATAGTCATGCCATTTGGCTTGATGAATGCACCAGCTACCTTCCAATGCTTCACACGTGTGCCATTTTCAAAGATATGCTTAGGCAAGAATTGGAGGTATGCATTGACAATCTATGTATCCACTCTAGTTGGAGGGAACACCTAGATAGACTTTGCACAGTCTTTGAGCAATATAGGTTGTATAATCTCTTCTTGAACCCCTCGAAGTGTTAGTTCTAGGTAAAAAATGAATGTATCCTAGGGCATGTGGTGTCTAAGAATGGCATTTTCATTGACTTCTCCAAAGTCAGGGTTTAGGGTTATTCTCGATTTACCACCACCCATGAACTAAAAGGGAGTTCAGTGCTTCCTGGGACATATAAGGTATTATCGACGATTCGTTCTAAACTATGTATTAATTACTAAACCCCTTTACAAATTGCTAATTGTATTTGAGTGGACTGAGGAATGCCAATGCGCTTTACGAGAAACTAAAGAAGGCTCGTATGACTTGCTATGAAGATTGGGACAAGATGGGTTGCTACGAAGATGCATGTGTGAGCACGAGATACATGATACACTTGCTAAAGCGCATGATGGAAATGCTAGAGGACACTTTACCAAAGACACTACAACAACATGTAAGGTACTACAATCTTAGTTGTGGTGACCCACCCTATTCCGTGATGCAACTAAGTTCGTGAAGCATTGCAACGAGTACCAGAGAACCAAAGTCCCCATTTGTAAAGACAAGATGGAGTTGACCTCGATAATAGCACGAGAACCCTTTGAAAAATGGGGAATTGACTTCATTGGGTGGATTAGTTCCATAACGCAGTACTCATAAGAAAAGTACATAATTGTGGTGACGGATTATCTCACAAAATGGGTTGAAGCTCGGGGCCACCAACAAGAATAAGGCTAGGACCATGACTAAGTTTCTTTGGGAGTAGGTGATTTCACGATTCGGCTATCCCATCTTAGTGATCAAGGCACACACTTTATTAATGAAGTGATTACCCATTTGCCATCCACCTTCAGGATCATCCATATAAATCCTGACCATATTACCCTCAAGCTAACGATCAAGTAGAATCTACAGATAAGATCCTAGTGAATGCCTTGACTAAGGTAGTCTCCACCTTGTGCACTGACTGGGACAATAAGCTTATGGCAACACTATGGGCCTACATGACAACTTATAAGATAGCTGTTAGGGCAGACACCATTCAGGCTAACCTATGAGATCAAAGCAATTCTGCCAAGCTGAGTTCTTTGTTCCAAGCTTGAGAGTGGCAATACAAGAGAGATGGGATGGACGGCCTTGTGGAATTAGAATGCCTCTTTGAAATTTGACTCTTGGCAACCCATGCACTGATTTGCAAAAAGGCGGATGTAAGAGTTTGTTTGACAAACATGTCAAGCAATGCGACTTCGAGTAGGGTGACCTAGTGCCTGAGGGGCCATAAGAAAAAGATGAAGTTCAAGGGGTTGGGACCTTTTAAGGTCTACAACATTAGTCAAATCGGCAATGTAGAGCTTGAGACTCCAGAGGGAGGGTACATAGGCTTCTTTAATGGCAGTTGCCTCAAGAAGTACTACCCTACAATGCACCCACTACATGAGCCTCCAATGGTGGACCCACCTGTGAATGTAAGAGTGGCCACCATCACTAAGATAAAGGATGAGAGGATGAGAAAGCGGTGGCACCTGCATACCCACACATATTGATCATTGCCAAGAGGACACATGCCTTTGATGCACTCATTGTGACGAGGGAGTTGACATCAATATCCTTACACACGATCATTGGACCCTCATTGGTTAGCCCCAATTGCAACCTACTAATTCTAAACTCAGCCCATTTGGAGGGCAGTGTTATTCAATGTTTGGAAAGTGCAAGATAGTGGTCTCTATCGAGACTAAAAGGCTATCAATGATCTTCTACGTGTTGTCTAATATCAAGGTTGCTCGTATGGAATCGCTACTAGGACGTGCATTTAAGAAACATGCACACTGTAATGTCGACTACAAATCACATCATATTCACCTTACCATTGGCAATGTTAAAAGAGTGATGGCTTTTAGCGAGGGCAGTGCGACTCCATCTAAGGCTCCAATGCCACCGATAGAGTAACTTAGTGCCAAGCCTAAGGAGGGGGGTTGTGACTTACCTCCACTCATCACAACAAACCGCGCCTACAACCACCAGTAAATGCACCCAAAGCCATTGAGCAGAAGTTCAAATGGGTACCCAAGTGACAATAGTAGCTGCATAGAAGCCAACCCACACAAACTCATAATCCCAAAACCTCATGCCCTAGGCCTAGGAGACAAAGTTTGCACTACAAGAACCGATGAATGGTCAAGCCACGATGGGCGCCCAAAGCCCTCTTGCACACTCAAGGCTACTATGAAGGCACTACTTGGATTTGGTTACCTAAGACCATGAGTGGCATGCGTGTCCCTTAGCCACCGCCTGAGACCATAAGTGAGCTACGTATGAGAACCACATTGACTCAAGAGAAGATAATCCCATCAAGCCTCAGTAGGTCTATTGACCAAAATCGCACCCCGTTGCATCTGAACCGACTCACCCTGACACTTCTATCGGTTCTAATTGCTCCACAAGCAAAAAGCAGCACATCAACTGAGCTGCAAGACCAACCCATCGCGCAAGTGGTCGACAACACACCATTGACCAACCCATGACACATGCATCAATAGCTAAGTTATCTAGTCAAATCAAACCCCAACCTTTTGGAGGCCTTAGACCCTCTTATAAGTATAGATCTATCCTTGATTTGGCCTTAAACCTAATCGCAAATACACGGGATGACTTGGTGACTTGCATCATATGCTTGGATGCTGCCTTCACCATGTTTACTAAAAGATACGAACAGTTGGATTTAGGCCTCCTCAACGAGCCATTGGCAATGGATATATGTTCCTTTCCATGCACTTAGAAGGAATATAAATTCGTTCATTAAGATTCCCAAGGTGACAGAGGACTTGATTGCCAATGGGACCTCTCGAGAGCAAGCTCTCAAATAGCGGTTGGCCACTTCTTGTAGCAAGAGCAAAGTCTCTGCAACAACCTAGGAACTAGAGGAGTTGAAATGGTTAGTCGACTCTGACTCTTCCTTTATGTAAAAATGGTATGCTCTCAATCTCCAATGGGAGCAAGAGGACTACCAAATTATGACCAATGTTGAGCAAAGACATGCAATCAAAACCTTTAAGTACAATACAATCTATGTGGCTCCTACCTCATTCGGAGTATTGGCCATCACATGCAATCAACATTTAGAAAATCATGTTATGGCCCATTCTTATTTGGATCGACTCCTCTTGAGACTGAGGAAGAATTGCACATCACTAGTAGACCCTTTTCTCTAGTCACACCCATACAACACAATCATGGCCTGAATACCAGTGCGAATGTTGGAAAGTATCCCAGGAGGGGCCCTAGATGAAGTGAATTTGAATGCTTATGTCTGTAAAATAATTGAATTGTCAGCTAAGGCATTGCTATCAAGCCAAAGACCTGCAAGAGGTGAGTTGCTGACCACCACGACTGAATCAGACAGGAAAAGGCGTGCATCGAAAGCATCCATGATAGGGTTTGGAGGGGTTCTGATGACCATCATCTAAGAAGTTGTGGGAGAGATGGAAAGGAAAGAAGTAGGGGGAGACTCTAGAGATATCTCCTATTCAAGAGCAACACCTCTCCTTGGTCGCAAAAAGCCAGTCAATGTCTCCAAAAGTGATAAATATGGAAGATGAAGAAGCTAGCAAGCCATAAAGAAAAAGCAGAGCAAGCTACAAGGAAGAAAGGAGCTCGACTCCAAACACAGTAGCAATATAAGGGTTCAAGTGAAAGGACCATTAGTGAGCAAGGTGGGGAGGGTTCTGTCCCATTGAGCTGGGGGGAGAAGAGATAAATCATGTTGAAAATATTGGGCAAGAAGAAGGAAGTTACAATAGGAGAGGACAAATCCTTAGTAGTTGTGTTGGAAAAATCAAGGAAGCTAGAGGAGAAACAGAAGAAGCAAGAAGAAGAGGAGGAACACTTGTGAAAGGCAAAAGAAGAGTCCAAGAGGTCATGGGAAGAACGAAGAAAGAAGCAACAAGAGAAGGAGGAAAGACTAAAGAGAGAAGAGGATAAGCAAATTGCTCTTGCCATTAGGCTATCAGCTGGGCAACCCTCTCGAGCAAAAGAGTTGGCTAAGAGGAGCCTAGAAGATGTGCCTAGTACCAGCTCTGTAGCAACAGAAGTGGCTCATTAGACCCGCCCTCACCCATTATGGTTGCCACCATTACCACCACACAAGAAACCACATACACAATGGTGAATCAAAGCAACATGATGGGTTGGGTACAGTATCTAGTCAACATGGTGCAACAGCTTGGTGCCAACACCAAGTAGAGGAGTCCTAGTGCTGTCGGGGATGAAGATGTCTACCATTGTGGACACAAAATCAAAAAAAGACCCGAATAAGGCCAGAGTAGAAGCCCCAACTATGTCCATACCCTCGACCATGCCAGGGTCAGCACAATATGATGAATATGTCCAAGAACTACTAGGCTAACTAGAAAGAGTGAAAGAAGAGAGGAAGGTAGTAGTGGTAGAGTTGAAAATAGAAAGAGAAGCATTCTCGGCTTACCAACTTGAAAAACCATGACAAATAGCCATCTAGCAAAGGTAGACAACTAACCTGAGGAAGGAGTTGGAAGCCAAGAAGAAACTAGAAGGGACGGAGGAGGAGAAGAACGTAAAGAAGCCCCAAGGTGAGAAAAGAGGAGAACAGATGATGCTAGATATTAATCCCAGCTTGAGATGGAAGTAAAAGAAGTGAAATGTGGATGAAATGGAAGAAGCAGGATGGAGAACAAGCAAAGGCGCAAGGACAGTCTCTAAGCACATTTTTAAGTGAAATGCATCCCAAAACTTTTGTAAAAGAGTGTCAGGCTCCCTCTTGTGCAAATTGTAAAAGGGTAGACGTGCATAGGCTAAAGAAATAGGCCAAATAAAAGGGAATGGAAAAGAGGACTTTGCCACAATGGCCGGTCATGTAAAAAAGGGGATGGGTACCCATGGGATTTTAGGGCATGTATATATAGTTCAAAAAGTGAATGAGAGCTTATTCTTCTTTGGTATGTGGCAACAAGAGACTCTTCTTCTCTTCTTCCCTTCTCTTTGCTTGCATATGTGTGCTTGAGAGAGGGAGTGTGAGAGTGTGAGGGAGTGAGTGTGTGAGGGTGAGGGAACAAGGAGATGAAGCTCTCCACCATCTCCTCTTTTCTTCTTTTCTTTTCTTCTTTTCTTTTCTTCTTTTCTCTTATCTCATGCACGGCTATGGAGGATGGAGCTTGGAGGTGGAAGCTTGAGGATGTGTGAGCTTGCATCAAGAATCGTAGAGCTATTGGTGTGCTTGAGCGAGGAGGCAACTCATTTGGGCATCGAGGTAAGCTCACTACATCCCAGTAGGATCGAAGGCATATCGGTTAGGTGAGAGATAGCCATAGGTGCTCGCTTGAAATGCTTGAACGAATAAGGGATTCGTGGGTCTTGCGGTTGGGCATGAGCTCCCTTTACATTTTGGTTCCATTACTGGGATCAACAGATTCAAGCTTGAGCACTTGCACGTCTCAAATCGAGCATCGAATTAAGGGTTTCATCCCCAAAACCGGAGCTTGAGATAGGTAGGAAGTTTTGGGTTTTTTAATCTTTACAACAAGTAAGTATTTTGGTGGTTTGATGATTAGGAGATTAGGAGAAATCATTTTAGTGCTTTGCTTTTGATTCTTGTTGCATTTATAGTAGGTTAGGATTAAAAAATTGGATTGGAAAAACGTAGGGTTTGCTGTTGTAAAATAGGCCCAAATAGGGCACAAATAAAAAAAAAATAGAGAAAAAAGAGTGCTCAAGCAGATTAAGGTCGACAAGTGAGTGATTAGGAGTGGCAAGACCTTTGCCGAGAAGGGATTTAATAGCCAAGAGGCCGAGGGAGAGCTCATTTGAAACCTTGATTGATTGAGAGAGAGAGAGAGAGAGAGAGAGAGAGAGAGAGAGAGAGAGAGAGAGAGAGAGAGAGAGAGAGAGAGAGAGAGAGAGAGAGAGAGAGAGAGAGAGAGCTCCATTGTGTGGATTTGCTTCGATCTTGTTGGTGATGAGTTTGTTGCCCGCTACAGGTATATCCAACCCTTCTCCTTATCCCATAGATATGATCTAGAAGTGCTCGACAAATACCTTGCCTTAAATCTCTCAGTTTGTCAAATTTTTTGTTATTTCAGCAAGAAATGCACCACGTTTGGCCCGTTCGAGTGGCTCGATTCTAGGTTGAGTCCCAAAATCGGCCCTTAGCCACTTCTCTAGTCGGCCCCCGGCCGACTCGGCCTTACTCGAATGATATATAGCCACTCGGCCTAGTTGAGCTACACATTAGGACACATTGGATACTCGACCCGCCCAATTTGGACTCGGCCAGTCCCACTCGGCTCAGTCCTATTCGGCCACTCATACCTCGAATACAACATCCACTCGGTCCTCGGCCATTTGGCCTCAATCTCGTCTGTTCGACTCGGTCCACTTGTACCATGTATCATTTGAACATCCCGATTCGGCCCAGTTCCATTCGGCCCTCGGCCATTTGTCCCATCCGAATTATACACTTGGTCCTTGCAATTCAGACCTGTTGGATCGAATTTGATTTTTCTCAAAATTTTAAATTCTGGACCAGACCCACCTAAACATCGACTGTACAAACCTTCAAAGGCCATACAGATACTTGAAACACATTTTTAACGCAAGGAATAAAAAAATCAGCAAGATGCAGTTGACTATCTAATGATCCACCCTATTAGCGGCATCAAACGGAGTCGTAAACCCCCAAACGAATCTTGACAGAGCAAGCGGAAGGCGCAACAAAAACCTTATAAACCGACGAGGATGACCAGAAATCGAACATACAAGTTTATTAGGTCGCCGAACCCATAAATGAGAGTGTAAGAGCTGCTTAGACACTTTGTTTTCTCACTCACTTTGATTTCCAACACTCGAAATACACTTAAAAAAAGCTAAAAGCATGATTATGCATAGTGCACGAAAAACAATACACACATGCACAGAGAGTAAATGTAAGTTGAGGATTATTTGTAATTAACAAGGAACTCACTCAGACATAAAAACTTGAAAGAATCCACTAGTAAGAGAAGATCCCAAGACATAAATGGGTGATTGAATCCCCGTGTTGGACTAAGTGAAGAACACAACTAAAAAGCCAACCTTTAGGCAAGTCACTATGCTAGTTTTTTAAACTACTGTTATAAACCAACACCCAATCTCCATCTTATATGGTTATTGGCCCTCAACCTATGCCTTTTGTCAAACTGTCTCTTATTCAATATCCTTATTGTTCTTAACTTTGCGATTGCTACCTCTATGTATTCTGACTTTCTTTCCAATTGTCTAATATATGTAAGGCCAACAACTCCTCTCCATTCAGCTCCTCTTCCCAAGGTAGCACACTTCATGTGATTGTTCTATTAGCATGATAGGTTTTTGATCGTACATCAATTTAACAAGCATATATCTCGTAACAACACCATGAGTTGTTTTGTCAATCCACAAAGCATAAGAAAGCAATTGTAGCCACTCTTTTATCTTCTCTCCACATGCTTTTATCAATGTCTTCACAATAGGTAGGTGACCTCTTTCATTTTTGCCATTTCTTTCAGGGTTATGAGTTGAAGTTAAAGCAAGCTTTATCCCGAATTGTGCAAAGAAATCATGGGCTTTTTCTGCATTCAACACATACTAACCATCATTGAAAATAGTGAAGCAACCCATATCTTGAAGTATCTTTGAATTGCCTATCAAAGCCTTTGATAAAGCATTTGAAATAGCTTTTAACTGTAGAGCGTTACATCTAACATCCTCTAAAGACATATCCTCAAGCTCATGATCTGTCTCAAAAACGATAACTGTATCCTGAAAATCATGTGCATCCAACACTTCACCAATCTCCCTCCGAGTTCGTGTATCAAGTAAAACACAAGCTTCGTAAACCTCTTCAAATGCATTAAGAAAATCTACATATGCAATGGATGACTCTTCTATTACAAGATCTTCCAAAGCATCCATGGCTAACTCGATATTAGATGGCAACTTATATTCCAACTAGTTGCCATTCTTTTTGTCCTCTTGTTTGCAATCTTGCTTTTTATCCTGATCAACCTCTTCTACAAAATGCTTAAGAGGTGGATAATTTGCAACTTTAGGCAGATTGACACTTTTACTTGTCACTTTTTTAATTGTCTCTGAATTATAATCTCTTTTATTTCTCTTCCATAGGTACATTCTTATCTTGCACTTTTGCAAAATATACATCCACTGAATTTACAATTTGATGTCTATATCAAAACTATTTTGTCATCTGTAAAATAAAAAACATAAAATTTACACAGAATTAACTTTGTGAGTATCTAAATCTATAGCTTTTGTTATGCTCTTCATTTCTAACTATAAAATGTCTAAATCTAATACCATATACACAAGTTATAACCAAAATTCAACAGTACTGTCAAGTTGTCATAGTTATCCATGACTTCTACATCGTGCTTTGTATCCACTCAAAATGGATAAAATGACGACTTCTTAGCTCAATAAGCACTTAGCAAGGCTCAGCTAAGCCTTGGGAAGCTTCTCAATAAGCACATAGCAAGCTAGAATAAGTTGAAAGAATGAAATACTCAATGCATATCTTGAGAGGAAGAAACAATCACTACCATGAAACCTTGAGTTGAAGCTTTGAATCCGGATTGAAAAAAAGGACAAAGATTCTCAAATGGTTGGCTATGATACTTGAAATATAGAGCTTGAGTATAAGTACATAAGTGAAAATAAGAGCAAAGCAAAAGCTATGAAGTAAGAGAGCACGAGAGAGAGACATCGTGTATGAAAACTCTAATAATCATAATGTGTGACCAATCTTTTCTTATTCAAATGTTACCAAAAGAATAAAAAATGATGTGATAGTGATGAATGCTCACTAGATGCATGTACAAGTGTGGAAGTACTGATAGTGTAATGAATACACAAGCATTTATGCACACACTTTTAGCCCCAACACAAGAGAACGTGGTTGCCATCAATACCGAAGTTAGGGATGAAAATGGCTTTCTTTAGGGAGCATATTCTTCATCCTATAGATCATATATTTATTTTCCATCCACCTGTCACACCGAGTTAGATATATTATTAGTCAACTATATATCTCTTCACACCAATTAGAGATTGAGATTGGCAAACACACATCTATACCACCAATATTATTCTAGCTATATCAAATAGAGCCAAAGACAAAGAAGCACTCTATTGCTCATGTCTAGCATACTACAAGATGAAAGGCAATTTTCATTGTCTAATTAGGGACCACTTTGGACCACTATCTAGAGTCATGGATTTCGCTAAACAACAATGACTTGGTGTCTTCCTCTTAGAGATACGATGGCTTTAGGATTCACTCCTCAAGAGTATAATAGCTCTAGGACATTGCAGTCTAACCCAAAGATAGCTTATACATTTCTTTGCAAGAGACTTGGGAGTTTTCAATATAGCCTCAACCATTTGCACATACGCGAGGCATATTGATCGATCAAGCCATCCAACTTAGCCCAACATAGATGTCAACAACACTTACATAGGTTATTGCCCAAGCTAGAACCACAGCCTCTATCTCCATAAGATGGAAAAGGATTAATGCATATTGTGTTGGTGATCTCTAGATCAAGGATTTGTAGAAAGATATAAAGGGCTAGACAATACAATAATAATAACCTTATTTACACACTTAAAGTGCAAGATATCTTATGATATGCTTCTAAGCATTATACATTCTATTGTATGCTTCTAAGATTGAATAATATTACTTTTGAGTCCCATATATTCAAAATATTGTGTAATTTTTTGGATATTGACTATATATTAGGAAAAAGAGAGCCTCAATAGTTCTTTCATGCAAATGGCATCTCAAAGTGGATTGTATATAAATACTGAGCTTCATCATTTATAGCATTTTATGAAAAAGGCTACCTTCTAAAATATCTTGCAAGTCTAGTCTTATCTAATCTCTAGAAAAAAATTAGCCACATTTATGGATGACATTATAGTGTCCAAATGATGCTCAAGGTCATGTCCTTCTCTTAGTAATATTTAGATTTTATCCTCTATCTATACTTGCCAAAGCCTCCTGAGAATAAAAGAAGAGATCCTTTCAACATGCATCGATCACCAAAGAGCCCAAAAGAGCTAGTAAACCTCCGTTGGCATTATGTCACAAGGGAGTAATCTCCCCTATTGTATACAAGGGTAAAATGTTCACGATGACTTCCAAAAGATAAGAACATAAGAAACATGCATTTGAAGTGTCAAATGCTTGTGCAAGTGCCGTAAAACCACCTTGGGGTGAGCTCAAAGGATTACTAGGTTTGGATGGTAGCTTTAGGGAATTTGATGAGGTGAACCAGTTAATAACAACTAATTAGTTATTAGCATCAAGGTCGTCACGGAAAGGAGAGTAATGTTAGTTGTGCTCCAAGAATTGTGTTGCCATCTTTTGTTTCGAAAGGCCAGTGTTCGTATATGACAAAGCATACGCTCTTACTAGGTGATGCAATATGCTCGTTAGCATTTGTGCTAAGGTGATATTTGTAAGACAAAATTGGGGGTGTTGAACATTAAGGTCAAAAGAGACATTACGAGATGCTATGAAGCCGAGATCTGAGACACTTTCTCAATGCCTTCCTCAAAGCTGTGCACAAAATAATGACTTCCTAGGCAGCTTTGTGTGAAACCATATTACCACGATCAGCTTCAAACATATCCAGCTGAGCTGATAGCTCATGCAGGATTTTACTGCACTTTGCTGGGGGAGTTAAAGGACTGCACATCACATAAACCACGTTCCCAAGTGGTCGAAGATATATTCCCTTTTGGCGCAGTCCATGGACAAAACTTCTAGAGCACAAGGAAGCATACCTGAAAAGGGAGAATGAGTGTCAGAAACTGACGGGAACAGCATAAAACACCCAGTACAGAACTTGAGACCAAGAGAAATAAGTAACAAGTAACATCCAATCCTTAACAGATGTCTATCTAACTGCCCTCTGAGGTAGCATTTTCACTAAATTTCACATAGGGAAAATATTTCCCAATCACACATGTCAGGATACACTGTTGTAACAGAATTGCTTCCTCTCAGCATATCCACACATGTCAGGCTACACTGTTGATCGACCAGTATTTGCTGAGCATTCACATCTCTGTACGATGTGACCCACATCTTCGCTTCAAAGTAAAAAAGAAAAGAACGCAGAACTACAGCACAGTATCTACATTTGCAAAAGCATAATCATTAACCAGGTTTGAAAGCATGCTTACCCAATCTCCGAGAGACTTGTTTTCAATTCCAGTGCAAAAACTGTCCCCAGTGCAATCACCCTCGTAACAGCTGGATGTGCAGATAATTCAGAAACCATTTCTGGATCCCACAACTGCAGAAAAGACCACATCAAAAACCCATGAGCTTTTGTAGCACAGCTTTTCAAATCGAGCATCCTGACCTTTCTATGCCATTAATCCATCCACTTAGCTACGCAGATATTCAGATTCCTCCCATTTCAACAGCTTACCTCTTGCAGATGTCTGCCAGTAGGTAAGAGATTTTGGTTGGTGAGTGGGTTACTAAACCATTGCAAAGATGTCACTGCAGCTTGACAGCCGATTGGATGTCCTGAGTAAGAGTGCCCATGTAAAAGTGCTAACAGCTGCAGAAACAAGCCAGAATTGGAGATTTGAATGAAATCATCGAGCTAGAAGAAAACAACAATAAGCAAACTTATTTTGGGCTATTTGCACAATCTAGAATGCCCACAATCGTATATATCTAATACGTCAATGGACTACTGATACACCATCGTATATGCCACTAACGAAAATTTCTCCGAAGGTGACTTCTGGAAATGGACTAGCCACAGTGCATCAAGGTGACGCCTATAACCACAGCGTATGAAGGAGACACCTAGAGAATATAAGCAAGTCTTTTTCCCCTGGTGAAACCACAGTTTTATTACCTAAGATGTTACTGGAAGATGCAAATACAGAAACACTATCCTACTACTTTGTTAGCCTTCAGGTTGGGGAGCCTCCTTGACAGGTAGGTACTAGCAAAGAGACCGGCTTGGAGGGGATTTTGAGAGCCTGGAGCTTCCAAACCTTATGCAGCAACCAAATAGTGATGGAGATCAGGCTCCAGCTGGGAGGAGGGGGAGAGGCTAGGAGGTGACTCTATAGCTATGCCAACCGCAGGTGATTTTCCACACCATCCCTATCAAACTATATTCCGCTGTCCTTTTTATCTGTGAAGATTTCTTTAATTGTATTTTCAACTAGAGAGGGCACGAGATGCAGCTCTGTAGATTCATTCCTAAGAATTGCATTTCAAACATTTACTACTACTTACTAGTTGCAAATTATTTTTCGACACCTCAAAGAATGGTGCAAGGATGGATTGTTGCCCTCAACCTATGGACGTTCAAGATGCAAGAATTCCCCTTGGTTAATGTTCACACATAATTGTAAGCATGTCGGAATTTATTAACTTCCTACACGATTTTACAAAAAAAGAAATATGTCTTCTTTTGGGGATACAAGCAACTACAAGTTTTTGATAAGTTCAAACAGTGAACACATTATGAGTTCTTCTCCACTATTCATTGTGCAAAAGTTAAGGAAGCTTTTCCTTGTGAGGGTGGTCTTGAATCAAGGGCATCAAGTTGGTTTAAGGAGTAGGAGATTGCAAGAAGACAATGTTACTATCGCAGAGTTGGCCAATAAAAATATTGGTTCCGATACATTAATGACATGGAAACATTAAAGATTTCTGTACAAACTCATCATCCAATAGTTACATGGCTCCAGCATCCTGAGAGCATTTGTCAAAGATCCTTTCATGGGTAACACTACACACCAGGCAGTGAAGAGAAAGAATCCAACCATCACCAATCATACCAGCCACTTGTAAGCCAGGTATTAAAAATGACCTCATCTCAAAGCATTCAGTAAGCCCTAATATGCTTCCCATGTACGAAGTAAGCAGGAGCTCCACCACATGAATCTACACCATGCATTTGAACCGTACATGCACATCAGGGAATTTTGCTTCAGAATAAGTAACACACCTCAAGCCTCCAAACATGACCTCCTCTGCAGGAGAGAACCTCAGTGCCAAAGCTTGCCTTCACTCTCATTCACTTATGTGCCCCTTATTGGCGAGAGCAATGCAGCTATGGTTGCAACAACAATACATAGAAGAACACTTACACTTCAGCCATGTCATTTCCCCAGGGAAATGAGATGGAGAACACTGTTTCATCTTGTATGGTGACAAATACGACTAGCATTGCCACCGGATGCACCAACAAATGTAGTTCTCATATTTATCAGCTTCAAAAGGTGACAGAAAGTCACAGTATCCTTTCTCGTAACCATGAACCAGGGAAATGAGATGGAGAACACTGTTTGATCTTGTATGGTTACAAGGGGTGAACAAGGTGGCCAGGACTAGCTTGGAGGGTCAGTGGGAGCTGCAGCCGAGGCGACTAAGGGAAGCATGTGGAAACAGGGCAGACATGGTAAAAATGGGGCGCAGACAGGGAGCAGGTGAGGTGACAGCTGAGGTCAGCAGGGTGGAAATGGGTGGCCAGGAACAGGTAGGGGTCGTTGAAGGTGAGCATGAGGGAGCACAAAACCATTGCCACCAGATGCACCAACAAAATGTAGTTCTCATATTTATCATCTTCAAAGGTGACAGAAAGTCACAATATCCTATCTCTTAACCTTCATGTGCATGATCACCATTCCACTGCATATGATACATGGAAGACTTTTCCAAATGCAGGAGCAATTTAACACTTTGGGAATATGTCCCAAATGATGAAATTCTGATCACAGGAGCATAGCTAGCATGATCAATGAAGTGAAACGATAATATTAACATTACTTTTCATGGGAGGAGCGCACGCAAGGAAAGCATGTTATTCTCAATGATCAAACATGCAGAAGACTATGAACCATTTCCAAGTGAAGGTACAAATGCACCATCACAGCAAGGGCTACTGACCAGCAATGTACATAAAGGCCCTTTTCCAAGTGCAGGTACAAATGCACCATCACATCAAGGTCTACCGACCAGCAATGTACATAAAGGCCCATTGGGTGAAATGGAAACAACATACTCAAGCACACCACCATTCGAGAAGTGTCAACTGAAATAAACACAAACAGCATACATATGGCAGTCCCAAGAACCAAACAATCAAGACCAGCTCTGCATAGTCTGCTGCACACTAGAAGCAAACAATAGCCAAGAAAATCAAATGTTTAACCAAAACATCTGATACCATTTCAGATCACAAAAAACCATAGAAGCAACAAAACCAAAAACAAATTAGCACATAGAACACAAAGCAACACAAGATAGCATGAACCCAGGTAAGTAATCCACTCGTAGCGATTGATGAGACGGAGCCAACATATGATGGGAAGCTGTGTAGAATGTGCTCATATGAGGGAAGAGTGTGTCAGCTTGGACAAACTCCCATCACAAGAGCATAGCTAGAACCATGAACAAAGTGAAATGATACTAATAAAATTACTTTTCATGAAAGGCTGATAAGCAAGGAAAACATGTTAACCTCAACGATCAAATATGCAAAAGACCATATCCAACTCAAGGTAAGGATGCAAACGAAGACCCTCTCTTAAAATAAAGACATGCCACCATAGCAGCTAAGAACCGCGTTTCTCTGAATTCGAAACTTACGAAACGTTTCTTAAAATATGGAATGTTTCTAAGAGTAAAAAACGTGGGTGTTATTATTATTATTATTATTAGGTGAGTTGGAACCCAAAACATGGTTTTTTTTTTACAAAAACTATTGGGCAATGTTAAACATGATGATGATGATGTGTAATGACTTGTGAGGGCTCAAGATTTTGAATGAGAGATTGATTTTTTTTTGTGATTTTGTTTAGTTATTGGACTTTGTCAATCTAGTATCTATTCTTGTCTTGAGATTTGAATATTATATGACTTTAGTCTCATTTATGAGTTATTTATGATATATTACGATTCATTCTCGATTTTGACATTTTATCAATTGTTTTGAAATGAGAATCATGATGTTGCAACTTGACTCAGTTCATAATATAGATAGACTATTTAAATGAGAATCATGATGTTGCAACTTGACTCAGTCCATATTATAGATAGACTATTTACATGTTAATTTCAATTTTCTTTGTATGATATGTATGAATGATAATGTTTGAGTTCTAAACTGTAGTATAGCTTGTCCACAGACTAACTTTGACATAAGTGACAAGTCAATAATGGATCGTGGATATGTATTGTATTATGTATTATTCTTAATTGACTCTTATCACTCAAGATGAATTAGCTATTCTTTGTTTAAGAGAGAGTTTCATAGAGGTTTAGAACCTCTTTCTCCAATCAAAACTATTAAAAATCCCTATATAAAAAAACCCACGTTTCTTATTTTACCCCCTCTTGAAAGAAACTTATGGAACACGTTTTTGACGTTTCGTTTCTAAATGTTTCTGACGTTTCTTGCTGCTATGCATGCCACACAAAAATGGACCCTTAATCCTTGCTCACAAGGCAAGCCAGAAGCACATAGACCAAAGTTGAAACACATGCACTGAGTCTTCATAATTAGCCAAGCAAGCTATTTAACGAGAATGCAATCACACCAAGAAGCAGCATTAGCTAGCTGCTAAAACATAAAACACTCAAATGATCCCACATAAAGGGCTGAAGCCTAAAGACCAGCCGGCCAAAGAAAGGCCCATTGGGCCAAATGGAAACAGCACAATTCAAGCACATCGCCAATGGAGAAGTGCCAGTTTGCTCAAACACAAACAACACACATAGAAAGTCGTTTAGCTCAAACACAACCTGACCAGCGAGACTGTGGCCACAATACTGCTACTCTAGAAAGAAAAAGTAATCAAGCAAATCAGATGTTTAACCTAAGAATCTGATGCCATTTCCAAACATTAAAACAAGAGAAGAACAAAACAAAAGCAAGCTAACACAAAGCATGCAAAGCAACACGAGAGATGGAACAAACCCCAGTAAGGAATCCAGTAGCACTGATCAATGAGATACAACAACGCATGATGGGATACCATGCAGAATGTGCTCATATGAAAGAAGCATGTGTGAGCTTGGGCAAAGCATAGCTAGGACTAGAAATGAAGGAAAGCATGTTGATCTCAATGATCAAACTTACAAAACACGACAAACCATATCCAACTCAAGGTAAGGATTCACACAAACACCCGCTCTTGATAAAGACACACAACACAAAAAGGGAGTGCATGCAAGATCTGCAATGGGCAACAATGTCAAAGACACACAACACAAAACACAACTACCAATAAGGTAGATTCAGAGGAAACACAAAGTCAAAGAGGTGAACCCTTGCTCACATGTCAAGCTAGAAGCACACAGGCCAAAGTCAAATGCACATGAATTGTCACTCTATAATCATCCAAGCAATCCATCTGTTGAGAATGCAAGCCCACCCATGTGCAGCATTGACCAGGTGGTAAAACAAAAACTACTCAAACCATGCCATATGAAGTGCTAAAAGACTAGCAAGCCAGCCAAAGGTCCATTGGGCTAAATGGAAAAAACACAATTTAAGCATGCCATCAATGGACAAGTACCAGTCTAGCCAAATACAAACAACACACATATAGCAAGTAATTTAGCTCAACCCGACCCAATGACCACCTTTATTCCCTAGTAATGTAGTCTTATTTGACTTGCCTTGGTAGCCAAGCCCTATAATTCAAGCTGCAAATGAAGCCAAGAGGACTCATCGGGGTCAAAGTGTGATGCTAGCGAGGGAGGGTCAAAGCTAGGGTAGCACATTTACCTAGTAGGTCCTGATTTCAACACCGATAGTGGGTGAGTGTAAACAAATAGCTAGAGACAAACCCTAGAGGGGGTTGGCATATTGCCAACCTAGATACATGCATGTGTAGAATCATTACTACACTAGGTCTTGATTTCCCACTAGACTTCTTGGGATGTAAAGAAGGGGAAATATAAATACCTCAAGAAAATAGGGAAAAATACCAGCTACACATCTAGGTATATAAGATGTATGGGGTTTCATTTTTGCATCACCAGTTAATACAAATACTCTCTCATCTTCATCTTTCTCTCCATCTTTCATGGCTTCCTCTCCCTTCTCTCTCCTCTTCTTGGCATTCGCTCTCTTCTTCCTATTGTTCTCTCTTCTCCTAGTTTTTCTCTCCTTTTCTTTCTCTCTTTCTCTTTTGCCCATTCTCTCTCCCCTCTTAGCCTCCTTCATTATAGTTGGTATCAGAGCCCAAGCCTTTGGTCCATTCTTCTTTTCTTTTTCTCATATCTTGTCACATTTTAAAAGGAAAAAAAAAAACTAGTTCAGATAGGTACAATAGGGACGAGCTGTAAGGAGCAGTGATGGAGTTCAAGGTGTTTCCAGCCTTTCTTGGAGATTTCACAAAGGACCATGGCCAAGTTGGAGATATTTAGGTCAAATTTAGCAACTCGTTTTTTGAGGTACTTAACTAAAAGAAGGGTAACAAAGCTTAATAAAGGGTAAAGACATAGATACTTTTGAAAGAATAGTCTTTATTTCTTCCCTTCAAGCTTTCTTCCAAAGCTTCCATGGAGATCCTCAGCAAAAAACCCTCCTCCAATCCTAGATCTTGGTTTCCCTTGCCATATGGTTGGTTCTATGGCTTCCCCCTCATCATATGAAGCAAGAGGAGCACACTTTTCCTGCCATGCAGCCCATAAAAGAAAACCTCAAGGCCTGACACAGTTCAAGTTGCTCACTTAGAGGTCATACAACATCTCCAAGAGGTACTTCTAGGCCTCTGGGGAAAGGAATAGGATCTTGAGGATGTCTTTACAAGCATGGGAGCGGTGCTCCTGGTAAGCTTTTTGTGAAGCTCCTTTTGCCAGTTTTAGGATGGTTCTTTACATTGATGTGTACCTATCATGCTTGCAACTTGATCGGAGACAATTTCAGGATCTTGTTTTGTTGGAAAGAAAGGCAACATCTTCGAAGGAAGTGAATCTGGGACCAATGCATACGCTGGTTCAAGCTCTGTGAATCCTTGATTGATCTGGTCAATGCCCACTCTAGAGTTGCCAAGAGCATGAGCCTTGCCAACAGGATCTCTAACGTGACAACCCCAAAGGAGTATACATCTGATTTCTCACTGAGCTACTTCCTGTGGAAATACTCAGGATCAAGATAGCTGAAGCTACCTTTCACTGCTGTGCTTACGTGAGTATGATCAAGAGTTGGTCTTGTTTTGGAAATGGCATTGATATAGCCAACAGACAATAGTTTTCTTTCTTTGATTGCCAATTCTACATCAAGCTCAGGCAAGGCAGCAAACATCTTATGGCAGCCACTTTAAGCCTGAAATAGGCGCAGCCTGTGCTGTGGGTCCTTCACCAGCAAGCCTCTGATGAGATGTTGAGCTGCAAAATGGAGAGTGGGAGTTTCGGGGAACTCCAAAGGCTGTCCAATGACATTAAAGAGTGGTGCGGTTTCCAGATCCTGGTGGATCAGACATTTTCTGCAAAAAGCAGCCAGATCAACCTCTAAATTCTCAAACTTTTTGTGAAAGGATGAGATAACAGCTGGCTCAGTACTTGACCTTGCATCTGCTTCTTTTTGTAAGCATGCATCTATGAAAGAGCAAAACTCAGGTGAGAAACAATATCAGGTGGATATGAGACACATTGCAATTGAGTTGTCAAGACCAGAATTGATTCCAAAATCTATGATCTTTGGTTCACCGCCTAAATAAACAAGCAAGTTTGCTGATTCTATTTCCCTGTAAACAAGATGCCTAACTCCATGATCTGGAGACAGTGTCAAACTTTCCATGTGATGACTGATAAAATTGGCTCTGGTATGCTGCGCTTCACTCTGACTATGTCTGCCAATGATCCCCCATTCATATACTCAAGTGCAATACTTATCTGCCATGCCTGAGTGATTTGACTAGTGGCAGGAACAGAGAGCTTAAGATCTGCAGCAATCTCACTCAATCCTTTGAGCATTATGGAACAAGCAAGATGAAGGCGCCTTCCTGGGAACTCTACTAGCTACAAACAAGGGAAGTGGCTGTTTCACAGCAGGCAGGTAGGTCAAGATGAAAGCCATGAAATCAGGTTTTGAAGCTTTCTTCTTCATAAAGCTCATTATTGTGGCATAAGAGCTATGGAGTAGCATTCCCCACAACAAATGCTAGAGAATCATCAGTATAATCTGGACATTCAAGCTGAGCTTTATTCCAGTGCTACAAGTGCCATAGTCTTCTTTCAACAACTCTATGGCAGACAGATCCTTCATATGAGCCTATGATTCTTAAAGCTTTCATATCACCCATTGCTCCTAGAATCTTTTATCACAGGTCCTCAGATGGTCTCCAACACTTGCAACTGAGAGGCTTTTGGTGCTGTAAGACCAACAAATAGGGATTCTTCATGAAGAGATTCATTGAAGTGCTTCAATAACTGCTCCAACTTCACCAATAACCAGTGGCCTAGCCATTTTGGCAAGTTTTACATCCGCGTGTTTCAGATATATTTTATAGCCACTGAATCTTCATATCCTTCCAATTAATCTTAGCAAAGATCCAAGCATATTCCTGTAGGTTGCAAAGATTGCATACAAGAAGCATGTTTTCTAGATCTAAAAGCACAGATTTGGGGAGTATTGATCAAGCAGAACTGATGGAATCTCTCAATATCAGCCCACTGCCTTTGATGCATAGTTGTCAGGTACGAAAAGTACGGTATGGTACGGTATGATAAAATACGGTACTAAATGGTACCTTAAGATTTTACAAGGTACGGTACGATATTAGTACGAAAAAAAAATTAACTTCATTATTTTGAACTATAGATGATAGAACAGATGTTTAAAGTCTAAATAGCAATGCTATTGGAGTATATAAGATGAATACTTGAGGGTAACATGCCAAAACCTCTATAGCATATGCCACATGCGCAACATGCGCTACAACTTACAAGTACATACATAGGAGTGGATACATCATACATGAATGATCATACAAATAAGAGGCATGTATGCTTGAGAGAGAGAAGGTTGAGAGAGAGAGAGAGAGAGAGAGAGAGAGAGAGAGAGAGAGAGAGAGAGAGAGATGAAATCACATGAGAGCACATTCACTAATTTGTGTACTCTCAGAAGGTACATTAGGCCAAGCTATCCTCTGGCCTAGTTTTATTAGCAATGTGTACTAATGCTTTGGGTTGGGTGGTGCAAAATGAGCTGTGAACAACGGTAAAATCAATAGGATTAAGCTACTTGATGATTCTCAAATGGTGCTGAATTTATTTATTGATGACACTAACATATTGTGAAAAATGATGGGACATCAATTAGAAACGTTTGGAACTGCTTGAATACCTTATGTATGGCCTTTGGTTCTAGGATAAATCATAACAAAACATGTATGAGGAGTCCAATCAAGCTTCCACCCCCTTTCTTGGTTGATCAATCAAAGCTACAAAATCACCACCACCACCACAACAACAACAGTCAACAACCCAAACCACCACCAACAACAACAACCACACAACCACAAAAAAAAAAGAAGAAAAAAAAGTGCTTGTTTTTTTGTACGAATTTGTACGGTACGGTTCATACCGTACCGTATAGTACGAACCAGTTCGTACTACATACGAGTGCAACTATGCTTTGATGACCTAGCCAAAGTTAATTTATTTGATCAGTATGATCTTGAAGTTGATCGGAAGAATGATAAACGGTGAGCCCATCTGGGAGGATGGAAAAACCTGATGGCAGAAGCACCGTTTGGTAAAGAACTGTCGAAAATAGTATCAAGATATAAAATATTCACAGCTGTAGTAAATGCATGTGGTTGTGATTGTATGGTCATTGTTGAAGAGCAAGTTCTGGGTCTTTCTCAATAGCATCAGGATGTAAACTGTTCACAGCTGCAGTAAATGCATGTGCTTGTGGTTGTATGGTCATTGTTGAAGCAAAACTTCTTGGTCTTTCTCCCAAAACATGCACTGAAACAGAAGACTTTATCATGGAACAATCATACCGAGCATGCCCCATATCGTTGCATGAGAAAAAGGGTATATTTGCCTGCCCAAGATGTGTATGATCAAAATTGCAGACAGTTGACCTGAATTCTAGGCATATGATGAAGTAGGAGGTTCTCAGTTGCAACAGCAAACAAATTAGCAGGGAATTTCACGAGACTCTCATAACCTTGCATGCTTTGCTGCTGGCATTGCAATCAAAGTTGCTGTTCTTTAAGGTCATTCAGGCTAACAGCAAGCATGTTTTGACAGGGCAGGATAGGTCACAATCTAAGTATTGCTATTGACACTGAAGGCAGATTTCAGGTTCCTCTTTTACAAGTGGAACCAGATATGCAACAATAGCCAGCATTGTGGCAATTAGCATCCATTTTGGTAATGCATGTGATTCATTGACTGAAGGATAAAGTTGGACTTTTGACAAGTGCCATGGCTCCTAGTTCCAACTACCCCTTTTCTTACTCTTGGCACCCCAAAATAAATACATTGAATGCCATTCTATAGCAACAAGAAGCTATCAGAGCTGAGAGATACAACCAACTAATTGAGAGATGCAATAAAGTAATGTCTAAGATGGATCAATCGATCTTAGCCATCTCAGCCATCAACACTCAAGCCAAGGCAACCAATGACAAACTTACAACCCTTACAACTCACGTTGCTGAAATGGTTGTGATTAGAAGGACCAGATCAGCATGATTATGAGCAGCAGCATGGCCATTCTCATGGAAATTATGAGTACCATGACCATTGGCACGAGTTTGATGAGCAAAGGCAGCAGCATGTACATACTTATGGTCAGCATGCATATGATGATTGTGCATATTATGAGCAGCAGCATGTATCTGATGACTATGTACATTCTTAAGAGTTGCATCATTGTCACGGGCATGGACAGCCATCTCGGCAGCCTTATATACATGGACAACATCATGCAAATGTATATGTGTATGTACATCGAGAGCAACATCACTATCAGCAATGTAGTGATCAATATCATCTGCCACTTGATCATTACTATGAGCAACATGAGCATCCTTATGAGCAACATGATGCTTCTCATGAATGATGCCATGATGAGAGCATCTCACTGCAACTTCATGAGAAGGAGCCCTTTAGTCCAAGGCCCTTGACTTCGAACACCTGGTAGTAACCAAGAATGTGGGGATCATGGATATGCAACACCCCATAGCATGGTGGTTCCTGATGAGTTTATGGAAGAGCCAATGCATGCTACCATGTTAGTCATCAAGGATCATGGGCCGCAATCAGTGCTGAGGATGATATCATGGATTACTTCTATGATACAGTGGATGTATTGGATCACAATTATCATTTTGAACCTGGTGGTAGCATGGAGACCTAGGCCTCTATGCATGACCTCTATGCTCCTGATGCTTACCATGTAGGTTATCCATTTGATTCCGGAAAAACAAAGTAGCACTTTGTCAATCCCACACTTCCAACCTTGTAATAAGTCCTAATTTTGATTTTTGAGGACAAAAACATTTTAGATGGGGATGGAATGTAAAGAAGGGGAAATATAAATACCCGAGTAAAATAGGGAAAAAACTAGCTACACAGCCAAGTATATAAGATGTGTGGGTTTCATTTTTGCATCATCCATTAATATGAATACCCTCTCATCTTTATCTTCCTCTCCTTTAGCTTTCATGGCTTCCTCTCCCTTCTCTCTTCTCTTCTTGGCATTCTCTGTCTTCTTCCTCACTTTCTCTCTTTCTCTCTCCTCCTCATTCTCTCTTCTCTCAACCTCCTTCATTATAGAGGAGAGGTGCAAAGGGGAGTGGATCTCCTCTTTGCAACCTTGCCCACGAAATCTAGACTCTGACATGCCCTGTTGTGAATCTGTGCCACAGTGGTCATTACCATATGTGCCATCATTACGGCCTCTAACAGGGAGTGAATAAGAGGTGCAGGCTGCATCAATATTCTTTCTCTTTACTTCCTTGGTAAGCAAGGCACTTTCTACATCTTTCACCCTTAAACCATCTACAAGTTTGTAAGTTCTTCTTTGAAATTAAAGTTGATTCTTTACAACCACTAGTGTAGTAGGATAGAGCCCAAACCATTATTATTTTAGAAACAGAGAGTATAGCTATGCTATAACAAAGGGGTTGATGGATTGCTCCCTCTTGTTTCACACTCCTCTTGAACCAAGTACAATATTGGTTAGTTTGGTCGTTGAGAGGCTTCCATGTAGTCTATTTAGGAGGATCATTCGACAATTGTTTTAGAATAAGCTTCAAAGCTCGGGAACCCTCATGTTTCATACTTTCATGTTAAGGCCTTGAGGTTTTGTTTCAACGTAGACACAAAGATGACTTGACTAGCCAAGTCCGTGTATTGTGTAGGTGCCAAATAAATCTGCTCATCAGGTGACTGAGCAACTGATGAAGATTGTCTACTCTAGCCTACTAGTGAGGGCAAGTACCTCACAACATCCACAATCCACATCATCCAAGACTAAGAGCGACTGAAGTGAAGACACTAGGTGAAGATAAGCTCAATCAATTTGCGATACAAAGCTTTGGTTACATGCTCAAGGTCAAGGCCCAAAATCACATTATGGAGCATGACTTTTGAGCCTCATCCATGAACCTCTTGGTATCACAGTGTAACATTTGCACAAGACCGCTCCATCCCACACATGCAAATCAGCCATACAATGATGTGAATGCATCCCATGCCCCACCCTATATAGGTACAAACAATCATGAAGTAAATACAAGCTATGGAGTCATGTACAACTGCAATATATGTAAGGCACATATGATATCCCCAAATAATAACTACTAATAAGTTTGATAAGAGGATAAATAGATTTTGGAGATACAAGGGCTATATGGATCATTTCTTTTCATCTGTTGTCCAAGTTTTTAGCAAATGGGAAGTTATTAATCAGCCATTAACATAGTTCAAGCATTAAGATAGCTAGAAATATTTGAAGATGGATCAATTGTGCAACAACACCCATGAAGGTGGTGTCATTTAAGACACAATCATTGGCTAAGAAATAAGGTCCCAAGCTGAGTACTTTTATATTAATCCCCTCTGGCACTGGTGCCTATGACCGGTACAGCCCACGCTTATGACAAAAAGCCTATGATCATGACCACAAGGGTCTAAGCTCAACACTGAACATACAAAAGTATGGACTCTTGAGAAGCATGTGGCCACACTTAAATGTTTATTTGCCACCTTTTGCATACAGTCTTTTCTTCTACCTTCAATTCTTTGGATGGTACTCTCTCTGCTCACATGAAGCCATATCATCTTACACCCAAAGAACACACATGCTAATTGGTATTATTCATTTTCCATACATATACTTTCCTGTGTTACTGCACATATAAGAAATCTCTGAAGGACAACTGTTCCAATTGGACCTATTTGTGTTCAATATATCTATTTTCTTGTCCAGTTGAGGACCTCTATAGATCTTGATTTCTCTTACCTTGATTCTATTCGTTAGATTGGAAAACTTGTGATCTCACTGGATGAGAGCCCTTGGTAGACTTTAATTCTTGCCTGTTAACTTTGTAGTGCGTAGATGGGAGAGGATAAAAGGTTCTTTGGAGACTATGAGGGAGAGAAGAGATGCCTTTCTCAAGACCTAGGATTCTGGCAGTTTTTTTCAGTGTCAGCCACACCTGGTTTGGTACTATAGAGCTCTAGGTTGGGTATTCACTCAGACTTTATAATGCCTTTAACATTGTTGCATAATTTGTTGCTAAAGTCCCTTCCAGGCTATTTTTGCACTTTGCCTTGGGATACTTTGTGTCAAGCACATCTCAATAATAGAAATTCTTTCCTGCAAAAAAGAATTGAACTTTCCGCCCACCCCCCAACCCCGATTTTTACTATATAACAATATTTAAAATGAGAGTCCATAATCTTGATACCTTGGAATCTCCTTGAAATGCTTCAAAAACTGAGGGGGAAGCAAGTGTCACCGCCAGCGGAACAGTGCCACCAGTCAGAAGCTTTGAGTAGCAGCCAATGTCAGGTTTACGACCAAGCAACTCTGTACAAGACTATAGACAGAACAAGCAATGTATCAGACAGGACTCTTGTTTGATGATTCACAAAAGAAATTGACTCTAGTGTCCTTGAGCTATGATCTTGGCATTTAAACCAATACCTCCAGTGCAAAGACATAGTCAAATTAAGTATAAGTTATCTCTCTCATGGTCGGCTATCAAATACTCATTTCATGCTAGAAAAGCCAAGTCCAATCCATTTGAATTACCTGCACACCAAGCCGCCAACATCCTGCAAAAACCTCATCAAAAATCACAGGAATGTTCTTCGAATTGCATTCATCAATGAGTAGGCGTTGGAACAATGGATCGATCAAGCACATTCCACCAGCTCCATGGATCACTGCAGTGTAACAATTCTATTCATACTGAAGGATAGCTATAGAATATTTTGGTTTAAATGTCTGCAGAAATACAAGAAAAGTGCACTGTCCAGAAGCAAATAACTAATCCACAGGCGGTCCAGTTATTTCTACAAATAAGCAGGCCCTACCAAGTTAGTGATAAATCATACCCCGATAAAGCATATTGCGGACCTCCTTTCTCCAAGAAGATAAATTCTATTTAAAACACTTCAGTGATACCTGACACAAAAGCCTTGACAATAAGAGTGCTTGGAACCACATAAATCCATGTGAACTCATTGTAAGGATGTGGCCATAGGAGAAGCCATTGGAGAAAGCCTTTAGGGATGGTGATAGGCAATTCGTAGATTGCAGCAAGAAAAGGCACAAGCTCATAATGGTATTGTTGGGGAACATTCTACACATACATGAGAAATTATTGCTCCTTTGTTGAGTCACATTTTTAATTGAGCCATGTGCAAGGGTTTTCCAGCAAGTTGGATGGAGCATATCATTGTACAACTCTCTAAGAGTGTGGACCCTATGGTGCTTAAGATAACACACTTCAAACCTTTAGAGTTTTTATACCACGAATTTGCATATGGAGAGCCTGAGGATGGAGGTAGGTCAAAGATAGGGTGCAGGAGAACTTAATGGACTTGACAAGAGAGAGTTTGAGAATAGAGAGCTTGAAAGTTGAGCTTGAAATTAGAGCAAGAAACAGGGGGACAAAAGTCTACAAATCAGTATTAGATCCTCTTGTCTCGGGGTCGACCCTCCTCAATAATGGCTCTAAGTGTGAGAATATGATCCACCGTGGTATATCCTCATCTGAAACCTGCCTGTCCTTGTGCTCTCTTGCCTTGCATTTCATCCCACTCACTGAGTTCATGCTCCGATATAGATCCATATATCTTGGCCAAGGTATCACCGATCATGATAGTCTTGTAGTTGCTAGGGATCAGGAGATCACCACTCTTAAATAGTGGAACTATAGTATTGTTTGACCAACTCATAGGGAAGCCTTCACATACTGCTCTATTTAACATATGTGCTAGTATGGGTGCTAGTATGTCACAAGCTTGTGAGAAATGTTCTGCCACTAATCCATCCTCATCTCATGCCCTCCCATTTGGCAATCTATAAATCGCATCCCTAACCATTTTCTAGGTGAAGAAAGACCATTGTGTTAGCTTACAAGCCTGCGGAGGCTGCACAGGTGGCCGTCCTGGCAAGTCATACAACTATCTCCCATAGTCAAGCCAAGCATCTGGTGATATAATCTGTATGGGGGGCTGTCTTTCATGAAACATCTTCCATGCACTCTTGCTATCCCGTCCCAAAAATAGCTGAGAGATTTATCTCTGCTTTTGCTTTTGCTAAGTAGTCCCATTTCTTCTTCCGCATGAGGCATTTGAAGAACAACTTTGCTTGACGATGAGTCTGAGTGCCTAGCTCCACTTCTCTCTATAAGGGAGCTCGGGTGACTCTACACTCACCATCATACTAGCTATTTTGGGGAGCAATAGAGCATGTGGGTCTACAATAGGGCAAAGTGTGTGGGAATGCATACATGGCTCATCCATGTATGGCCTCTCCTAAATCCCTTGTACATTCTTCCAATGATTTGCTCAAGTCCAATGTATGTAAATTGGTCAGCAAAGAACCACTGTAGATATTTGAGTTGTCTTCTATGAAGTAGTATTTGGGATGTTTAGGGAGGCATGGTGTTTCATGTTTCATATGTCCACAAGAGAACATGAATGTCAAAATAGAATGATCAACTGCTATGCCAATTGGTCTTTTAGATAACTTAAAAGTTTTGGATGTCTAGTATCAATGTTGGTAAGCCTATCAGGTAGTCCACAATACTTGCCCCTCCTTTGTGATTCCAACATGTCAAATTGTCAAATCTTGGCCATTGTGGCAAATCATTAAAGATTGCCAGTCTATGTGCACTTTCCAAAGCCAGTAGTCCCATAGGTACTCACTTCTTTATCCTAGGCTCTCTTGTGTAGGCCTATTTCATCTATATCGATCACCTTGAACATGAAATTTGAAAGGTGAGAAGGATCAAAGCTTGCTTGGAAGTGGGCTATGGCGGAGAGCAAGAGCAAGAAGAGAGAGAGACACAAATGGGAACTCCAACAGTCACAATGTGTGACCAGGCCTTTCTTTATTCAAACTGTCACTACAAGAATAAAGAATATAGTGACCGATGAAGTGATACCTCACCTCAATGTGTTTCGTCTTCGCATGGAAGACTGGATTCTTGGCTAGCTGAATAGCACTCATAGAATCCGAATGCAGCGTAGGGATAGTATCAATCCCAAGGTCATGAACCAAACGGCCCAACCATATGGCCTCCTTGCAAGCCTTAGTGGCTGCAACATACTCGGCCTCAATGGTAGAGAGAGCCGTACATTTCTGAACCCTGGACATCCAAGAAACAGCGTCTTCAACATATGTAAAGATATAGCCGAAAGTGGACTTCCTACCATCTGCATGTCCTGCATAATCGGAGTCTGTGTAGCCTACAACTCCTGTATCCTGGCTGCCATAGCAAATACACATATTTGTTGTGCCCTTCAAGTATCTCATAATACCCTTTACGGCATCCCAATGCTTTTTGCCAGGTGTAGCTATATAGCATGCCACAACACCAACTGCAAAGGCAATATCTTGATGAGTGGCTATCATGGCATACATCAAACTATCCACGGCTGTTGCATAAGGGATCTTAGCCATCTCGGCCCTCTGCTCATCTGTCTGCAAACAATTGGCCTGTGAAACCTTCACATAAGAAGGTAATGGACAGCCAATAGGCTTTACATCCTACATGTGAAAACGCTCAAGGACTTTATGAACGTACTCCCTCTGTGAGAGGTAGAGTAGTTCCTGATACCTGTCGTGCTTAATGCGTATACCAAGAATGTGAGAAGCCTGCCCCAAATCCTTCATTTTAAAGCTTTTCTTCACCTGAGATTTAAGAGTATCCAGCTTATCATGAGCTTTCCTTGCTATCAGCATATCATCCACATAAAGTACCAAAATAAGCAAGGAGTCATCACAGGCTGTCTTCATGTAAAGACACAAATCCATAGTACTCCTGCTGTAGCCCTGTGACTACATAAAGGCATCAAACTTATAATACCACTCCCTAGGTGCTTGCTTCAAGCCATAGAGACTTTTCTTTAACTTGCACACTAGGTGCTCCCTACCAGGTTCTGCAAAGCCCTTAGGCTGCTCCATGTATATCTCATCATGCAAATTCCCATGCAAGAATGCAATCTTGACATCCATCTACTACATGTCCAAGTCAAGCTGCACGACTAAGGTCAAAACCAAGTGTAGGATGGTCATCTTGACTACAGGAGAAAAGATTTCATCAAAGTCAACTCCATGCTTCTGTTTAAAACCCTTAGCAACAAGTCTTGTCTTATAAGCCGACTTGGGGTTTCCACGGGTACTTTTCAACTTGTACACCCATTTGCATGGCAAAGCCTTCTTGCCCTGAGGCAATGCAACCAAATCTCAAGTCATATTCTTATACAAGGAGTCTATCTTAGACTGCATAGCCCTCTCCCAAGAGTGACTGTCACCCGTGCGCATAGCCTCATCATAGGTGAGAGGCTCTCTTGCATCTGTAACCAAGACATAATATAAAATCTTTGCGTACATTCAGTACAACTAAACTATCTGGGATTTCGCGTGTTATCAATTCTTCAAAGCACTTCTACATCTTTAAGAAACGTCTCATATGTGTCCAATTCGTTGAGAAACCACCGATCCATTTGGAATTGATACAACTTGAATTAAGCTTAAATCTATTAGGTGGACCTCTATCTCTAGTAGACCGTCTCACGGTAGGCTCTGCTACCTGTCCAACACTTTGGCCATGTGTACCAACTATTGTTGTAGGCTGTCCAACTGACTGTGCAAGAGCTCGTGGCTCCTCCTGGAATATAACCCTGCGTATCTCTACCACCTTCTCAAGCTGCCGATGCATCTTGTCTTCATGGAAGACTACATCATGGTTGCGGATGACTTTCGGCGCCTGTGGATCCCAAAGACGATAAGCCATCTCGCCTGCATCTCCATAGCCAAAGAAAATGCATTTGACACTCTTAGGATCCAGCTTAGTACACTTGTCCTTGGGCACATGGCAGAATGCCTCACATCCAAAGACATGTAGATGCGCATAAGACGGAGGTTTCCCAGTCCATACCTCCTTTGCAACCTGGAAATCCAAACCACTCGAAGGTGATCGATTTATGACATGCACAGCTACACTGATTGCCTCAGCCCAAAAGCTCTGTGGTAAGCCTGCATGGCTAAGCATACTGCGTACACGCTCGTGGATGGTTCTATTAATCCGCTGAGCCAAACCATTCTAGGGTGGCATATAGCGGGTGGTCACCTGACACTTAATACCCCTCTCATCACATAGTTGCTCAAAAGCATGTAACACATATTCTCCCCCATTGTCAATCCTAAGGCATCTCAACCAATGCAAGCCATCCCTGAAACACAGCCAAGACTTCTGACTTAATCTTAATGGGATAAGCCCAGACTTAACGCGAAAAATCGTCAATGAACGTCACAAAATACTTTGCACCACCCATAGATTGACAGGGCATGGGCCCACAGACATCCGAATGTACCAATGCCAGGGACTCACTCATGCGTGTCCTACTCATAGTTATCAGGTACGAAAAATACGATACGATACAGTACGATAAAATACGGTACTAAATGGTACCTTAAGATTTTATAAGGTACGGTACGATATTAGTACGAAAAAAAAAATAACTTTATTATTTTGAACTATAGATGACAGAACAGATATTAAGAGTCTAAATAGCAATGCTATTGGAGTATATAAGATGAATACTTAAGGGTAACATGCCAAAACCTCTATGACATATGCCGCATACGCAACATGCGCTACAACTTATAAGTACATACATAGGAGTGGATACATCATACATGAATGATCATACAAATAAGAGGCATGTATGCTTGAGAGAGAGAAGGTTGAGAGAGAGAGAGAGAGAGATGAAATGACGAGCGCGACGGATCGACTAAGCGACGAGAGCGATAGGGGATTCGACTCCTGACGTGCGAACGTGTTTTCCTGCCCTGCGCCCTGCCTGAGTTCTCCCCTCAGACTTGTGCCAAGTCTGTTCTGCCCACTCGTAACGGTGATCAACGCTCTTGCCTTCCTATAAATACCCCGTCGACCCCTGTTGCTTCCTGGCTGCGACCTTCCTTCCAGCATCGCCCAGAGAGAGAGAGAGAGAGAGTGAGACTGCGCTTGCGCATGTGCTGCTCCTGTGACGAAAGACTGCGTCTGCGCTATCCTGCCCCGTTTCTGCACGCAGGCAGAGGTCGCCCCACAGCAAGAGAAAGAGTGTGCGCGAGCAAGGGAGAGAGGCGTCGTGCTTCCCTGCCTGCGAACTGTGCCTTCCTTGCCCAGCGAACGTCTGTACCTGCTCGTGCGCTGCCTGAGCCCCTTCTCATACCAGTGCAGGGTTCGTTCTGCCCTGTTCATGACCTGCCATCGCCTACTCGAGAACAGCTAGCCTTCCTGGGGAGCCCTACTCTGCGATTGACAGAAAGAAAGAGAGAGAGAGAAGCTGGTGTAGCACAGAACTGTCACGATCTGGGAGCGCGTGACTGTGCCCCTACACCAGACAGCAGGCAGTCTGTGGCCACAGAGAGAGAAAAGTACGCTGCAAATAGTTAGTTTCTGATCTCCGATTAAAGGGGTGATACAATATGGCTGGTCTGGACATGGCCTTTATTGACTAAACGGTGGCTGCCCTTGGTCCGGATTCTGAAACAGAGGAACCAGAGGATATGGTTCCTTGCTCAGAAGAGATGCCATCTGGTCCTGACTTTCAGCCCGCGGGCAAACGCACCAAGCATACTTCGGAAGATACAATGGATCATCAGGAACGTTCTTATGCTCAGGTTGCTTCTGATTCTGTGGATTCTCAGGATGTTGACTGGGAGCATTTGTTGGAGTTTGCCAACACTCTGCTTGGTGATTATGTTCAACATAATCATGAGGCGTTTTCTGACTCGGGAGCTGAAGATATTCTGGAAGCCACTGTGGATCCTAAAAAAGTTTTGCGCTCATTTTCAGTGTTTTATGATCGTGTTGTTATACTCTTCTTCACTGGTAGAACCACAGTGCTGTCCTATGTTCGCCAGTGGCTGCAAAGTCTCCTACAAGGGGAGTGTGTCGAAGAGATTTTTGTTGGGCGCCGAGGCTTTTATGAGGTGCTCTTGAAATCTGAGAAGCATCGTGTTGATCTGATGACCAAACTGCCAGTGTTCTTTGATCGCCGTTTGGTCCATGTTGTGTCATGGCGCCAAATGGCAGATTTTCAACGCTTGCTTCAATGTGAATGCCTGGTGTGGGTTGAAGTGGAAAACTGTCCGGCAATTTACTGGCCACTGTTAAAGGATGCAATGGCCGTTGTGGGCACTTTTTGGTTTCGCCAAGCATAAGGGCCGCGAATCGTAACCGTTTGTGTATGCTTTGGGACATGGATCGGAAAAGGCTTGCTTGGTTACGTCTTAATTGCTCTGGCATGTATCCTTTGCACTTTTGTTTGAAATGGGATAACTTTGCAGGGCATTGTTTTTCCTGTGGAAAATTGGGGCATTTTATGGCAGAGTGTCCAACGAAGCAATTGACTTCAGATGTTCAGCATGTTTTGCCTCCCATGGATGCTCCGTCGCAGGATGCGACCTAGCCACCTAAAGTTTTGGACAAAGGCAAGCAACATGTTTCGGGTTTGGATTCCCGTGACAATGACTGGGTAGATATTCAAGCCAAAAATGGCAAAAGGTTGGATGCTCGCAGGATGGATACTGTGCCTGTTGCTTCACAAGATTCCGTGCGTACTTATATGCGCAAGAAAGATATGTCGTCTTCAGACCACACTACTCATGCTATGTTTTCTTCTGCTCCTCGCAATCAGCCCAATCGGAAAGTCTATACGGATGGTCCGAAGGGCCCATCTGCTAAGTTGGCTTTTGATGCTAAAGGCAACGTGATTACCCCATGGGATCGTCGTTATCCCTGTTCCATCCCCAAGACAACGGATGCACCGTCTACTTCTAAATCTAGCCGTCCGAATTCTTTTGCTGTGTTAGCTGACTTTCTGGATGAGGGAGTCCTTGACATTTTAGCAGAAAAGGGTAAATCGAGGCAAGCTTGGCCTCGTTCCTAATTTTCTTTTTGAATACACATGAAGATAGCCACGTGGAATGTGCGAGGCATTTGTTCTCGCAATAAGCAACATGCCATGTGGAGTTTATTGCATGAGAATCAGTGGGATGTCTTGTGTGCTGTTGAGCACAAGAGTCACGGTGAAGCAGGAAAAGTTGTGGATTGTCATGGGTTCCGCTTGTTTTATGCGGGGACACATGCCATGCATTATTCTCGTGTGCTTATGATTGTACATGAGAAATATCAGCCTGTTCTCATTAAAAATGATGTATATGGTTGTTTTGTGGTGATTGAATTTTTATTTGAAGGAGAGATCTTATGGTTACTTGGGCTCTATGCTCCAAATGATCCTTTATCCCGCCTAGATCTACCTCCTTGTCATTTGGCAGATGGGGTTTTTTGATGGGGGATTTTAATATGAGTGTTGATTCTTCACAGTCCACATCAGAGCATTCGGTGATGGATGCTCCAGAAACCATGTGTGGAATGCGTTTACTCGTGCCATGCTTAAGCAAGATCTCTGGACATGGCTACACCCTTCTTCTACAGGGTTTACTTTTCACTCTGCGCAGTATACCGCTACATGGTCGCGGTTGGACCGCATGTACATTATGCAAGATGATGCTTTTCTTCCTGAGATGCTGGAAATGAAAGTGTTGCAGCAATATGCCTTGTCGGACCATTTCCCTCTACATTTTGAGATGCTTGTACAATCCATTGCACTTTTCAAGCGATTTCTAGATAGACTCCCTTTGCGCTTCAACTCGTTTTATTTCCAGCATTCAATCTTTCAAGGTTATATGTAGCAACTGATTGATAGATTTTTGTTGGACTTCGCTTCGGAGGGCAATGCTTCTTTTGAACGATTGCTCTCTAATGTGCAGCGGGTTGTTTGGCAGTATGGCATTCATCATGCCTCTCTTAGTCGGCGGCGTCGACAAGCAGCGGAGGAATTACTGGCTTTGGTTCGTTCTCTACTAATGGAGACTCCAGATGATATATTTCTATTGTCATTGGCTATACGTCTAGCTGATCTTATTAAAGAGTTTCAGTTGAAATCCTATCAGCTGGCCAAATTGCAAAATCTGACGGAGAATTTGCAAGATAGTGCTTGTCAGACTCGTAAGTTCTTTCGAGCTCTCCATGCCTCTCCTGCTCGAGAGAATATGACTAGACTCCAGGATATAGAAGGTCAAATGGTCATTGATCCGCAGACTATTGTGAATATATGTAGGAATTATTTTCTCGACCTTCTTGGTTCCACTTCTCCACCTTCAAACCAAATCACTCATCCCCGCTCAGTTTTCTATGATCTAGTCCGCAATCACGTTCCACATGACATGCAAGCTACTTTGGAGACATATTCGTGAGGCGGACGTTATGGATGTTTTGTTACACTTGTCCAAGGATAAAAGTCCCGGCTGGGATGGTCTTACCAATGAGTTCTTTGAGATTTTTGCTACCCGACTGGCGAAACCATTGAGGGCTATGTTTCAGCAGGTTTGGGAAACGTGGTTCATGTCTTCCTCATGGAAAGGACTTATTAAACTGCTTCCAAAAGTTCCTTCGCCATCTATGTTGAAGCATTGGCGACCAATTTCTTTGATGGGTTCTATGTATAAAATCTTTTCCAAACTAATGGCGAATCGGCTCCATAAGCATCTTCCTGCAATTGTGCATCCTCTCCAATATGGTTTCATTAAGGGCCGAAACATTTTGCACAATGTCTTAAATGCGCAACTGGCTATTGACTATGCAAGGCATTCTAATCAGGAGGTGGTACAGATTCAATTGGACCTGGAAAAGGCTTTTGATTATCTGGACTGGCCTTTCATTGCAGAACTTATGTCTATTATGGGCTTTGGTACTCGGATGTCTCGTCAGATCTACACCATTAGTGTTGCGGCTTCTTTGCGAGTCATGCTGAATGGAGTTGTTACCGAGCCATTTGTCCTTGCCCGCTCTGTGAGACAGGGTTGCCATTTGAGTCCTCTCTTTTTTGCCCTTGCGACTCATCTAGTTCTTTCGATGTTATCTCATATGGAAGCTTCTACTCAGTTGGCTGGATTGTCTCTTCCTTCTAGACAGCACTTCATTAGTCAATCCTTGGCTGATGACAGCTTTATGATTCTGCGTGCGGACAAGGATAATCTTCGCAAAGCATTAGATGTTTGGACTCTCTTTGGTCAAGCTTGTGGTCTTCGTATCAATGCTTTGAAATCAGCCATTCTCAGCTGCACGGAGTTGGATTTATAGTCATTGGACTGGCAAGGAATGGTTGTTCCCCGTGGTTCCATTGTCAGGCATCTTGGGTATCCTTTGGGTGTTGATGTTCCGCCAAAGCAGCTACTAGAGTGGATTTCACAGAAACTCGTGGCTAAGTTTCTGTATTGGAAGTCACAGGCTTGGCCCTTCCATGTTCGCCTCAAAGTGGCTCAGACAATTATGTTGCCAATGCTCACATATTTCTTGCCATTGCTGCCCTGGACTACTACTACATTGAATACTCTTACTCAGTATGTTCGTTTCATGTTATGGAAGAAGGATTCCTTGCATGCAGACATTTCATGGATTTCTTGGTCATATGTATGTACACCCAAATGCATGGGTGGTGGGGCTATTTTAGATGCCAAAACTCATATGCTGGCACTCCATTGGTCTCTTTTTCGCGCCATGTGCTTGGATCATTACCCGTGGGTCACTATAGCTCGTTATTTTCTTGAGGATCACGGGCTTCTGCATGGTAATACCCAAATTCGTAGTTCTTGGTGGCATGTTCTCAATGCAGACTCTCGGCTTTCTAGTCCTTCATCATCTCTACTTGCCCATTTGATATGTTCTTGGAAACTGGTCCTCCAGAAGGCTCAGTGGCATCCAGCGGAGGACCACTTAGCTACTAACTCTTTTTGACTGGAATTGTTGGCAGCCTCGCAGTTACTTTCTTGGGAAGGCAAACATGAGCTCACACCAAAATTTAACTGCATGGCACCTTGGGCTTGACTTCAGTTGCAGATGCCACCCTTGCAAGTCGCAATGTGTTGATATCGTTTCGTAAAGCCAGGAGGCTTTTCCGGATCCCTCGTGGATACAGAGATTTATGGAGACAGCTTTTGATGGTGCTCCAGAGCAGACAACCCTTCCCTGCCCTTGCTTCGGATCGCCCCTGGCAGGAATGGGACCTTGCAGGCCGGCTGAATTTAGAAAAGGCTTCAGCTAACCAGGTGTATCATCTTTTGATTAAAGATCATCAATGGCTGCTTACAAAAGCTAATACTGTATGGGGATTGCGTAAATCCCGGTCATGCTGGAGGGTAACTGTGATGGAGGGCTAGTTGAACAAGACACCTTTCAAATATAAGGTCTTTCTTTGGAGGGTGATGATTGGTGGTCTTCCTCTTGCTTTAGCCCTTTCCAAGCGTCGAATCTCCAACGGCAATTGTTTCTTTTGCACCACCAATGTGGAATCAGCCCGTCATCGATTTATTTCTTGCCCTCTTGCTAAGAAAAGCTGGTCATTCTTATCAGTAGTTTGGCGAGCAGTGGTCGGTTTCTCGCTACACCCTTTTGATTGGGTTTTTGTACAACCCAAATACCCCACACCGACACAGCCACATATGAGGATCTTGTTTCACTTTCTTAGATATTGGGGCTGTTGGCATAACTAGACCATTCGGAATGCTTTTCTTTTTGATTCCGCCTCTAATGTTCAAGGGCATATTGCTAAGCTTAAAGGTCTCTTGCATTGGCAGATAGATCTTATTCGGCACTCTAACTTGCTCCCTCGGGAGGACTTACTTCTCTGGCATATGGCAATTTCCTCTACGTCTTTGCTATGACTTTTTGTAACTCTTTTGCCGTTTAGTTCTTTTAGAGAGAGTTTTTACACACGATGGCGTAGAGCCATTGTATATCTTGTAATCATGTACACTTGTACCTTTTTTTCTTAATTAATACAATTACCTTTTACGAAAAAAAAAGAGATGAAATGACATGAGATGCTTTATTAACGTCTACAAGAGGCCAAAATTACCTTTCTTTGTCTATGCGTAGGTGTCTACAGCCTCTATTCATCAGTAGGCTACTGCCAACTCTCTCTCTCTCTCTCTCTCTCTCTCTCTCTCTGTGCACGGTGATGGAGGAGGAGCTCAGTACGCTGGCAGAGAGAGAGTGCATGCGCACACCCGGACAGGCAGGGTTCAGACGGGCATTTTCTACCATAGACCACATCTTCACTCTCCGTTGTCTGATCGACCAGACACGAGTGAAGAAACAGAGATTGTATTGTTGCTTTGTGGATTTCCGCAAAGCCTTTGACATGGTTCCGAGAGAGAGGCTTTTCAGACGCCTACTTGATCTGGGGGTGGATGATGACATGATGTGGGGTATTTATGCACTATATGAGCGGGTTACTGGCAGAGTCAGATGTCCGAGAGGTATATCAGATCCCCTTGTGGGCACCATTGGTGTGAAACAAGGATGCCCACTCTCACCGACTCTATTTGGGCTATACATTGATGAGATAGCAGAGTTTATTCAACAGCGAGCCGGTAGAGGTATAGATCTCAGTGGAGCCACAGTTCATATCTTACTATATGCAGATGACTTGTGTTGGTCTCAGATTCAGCTCAGGGATTACAGCAGCATTTATTAGCATTGGATGATTTTTGCATACAGAGAGGCATGACAGTGAATCTTGGTAAAACCAAGGTTCTTATATTCCATACATCAGCTCAGATACGCAGACAGAGTATTTTCATGGCAGCAGGAGGGAGTATTGAGGTCACTGGATCATATGTATATTTAGGAGTCACCTTTACAGCAGCTTCAGGGACTTTCTCGATGACACAGGCAGCTCGTGACCGCCTCACTAGAGGATACTCAGCATTGGCTCTTATGGAGCGACAGTGTCATCAGGCACATTTCCAGGAGCCCCGCACCAAGGGGTGGCTCTTTGATACTCTAGTCACTCCAGCACACTGATGTATGGAGCAGCTATATGGGGGCCAGGCCTTGCCGATTATGTATGGACATTGATGGAGAGACCTCAGATGATCATGATATCTAGATTGATTCGTAGCAAGGCCTTAGTTCCACATGACATTGTGCGAGCAGAGCTTGCCACACCGCCCATGCTAGTCGAGGCATTATTTCAGACAGTCTGCTTCCTACACAGATTTCAGGATATGGACAGAGATCGCATTGCATACAGAGCATATATGGCATCTCAGGAGATGGCTCGAGCGGGGGATACCACATCATGGTATGCACAGACTAGAGCTTGGTTTGACAGACATAGGCTGGACATTGATAGACTCCCACCTCTTCTATATGATACTCAGGCTCCCACTTACACCCTCTCTCTCTGAGAGGAACAGAGTCATCAGACAGGAGATATGGCATATTTATATACAGAGGACATGGGTCAGGCCTGCACAGCCACTGCCCTCGAAGATGGCACATTATTATACACATTCTTGAGCATATCAGAGCAGGGATTCATAGAGATTCCGAGATATATG
Source organism: Lygodium microphyllum (assembly GCF_053477565.2). Classification (NCBI taxonomy): domain Eukaryota; kingdom Viridiplantae; phylum Streptophyta; class Polypodiopsida; order Schizaeales; family Lygodiaceae; genus Lygodium; species Lygodium microphyllum. Next base: position 45,203,986 of record NC_141158.1, read on the forward strand.
TAGATCTATATGCCACATCGATTGAGAGTTCTTATTGGACAGCTCAAGGTATCATCACATCAGCTTATGATTGAGAGTGGCAAAGCCAGTGGCATCCCACGGGAGGAGAGGATATGCCCCTTTGCAGATCAGAGGTGGAGAGTGAGGAGCATTTTGTTCTCAGATGCCCGGCATACTTAGAGTTGAGATCTAGATACACATTGAGCAGCTCACTTCAGGGATGTATGACTAATATGGATCAGAGATCATTTGGCCGTTTTCTGGGAGAGGCATGGCACATCAGAGAGCAGAGCACACAGCGGGTTCCAGTCAGAGAGCGGCCCACCTAGACGACTATTACACAGTTCTTTCAGACAGACAGAGTGAGAGCTACTATACCAACTTCCAGCCAGACCTCCGGGCTCACACTACAGCAGGCTGAGGACCAGCGTACCCGACGCTGCACGAGGATCCGTGGGTTTCGGACCCCACAGCCACACCGACAGGAGATCCGGAGGATTCTTGATCTACATCGACAGCAGAGTGAGATCCGACGACACTCGATACATTGGATCTCATATCTCTAGTTTGCTCTTTCTCCACCGCCGATGTACCACATCCTGCATCCAGGAGGGATCACCTGCTATTAGCGACTTTGACGACTGCTACTACATCCCATGATAGTATATCTCCCTGCATCTGTTACATATACACATCGCACCACTTTATCACAGCCGACAGTTATTTCCCTATCACAGCCGATATTTGTTCCCCTTTTGTAGTCATTATCTGGAGTACCAGAGCTACATACGCACATACACATACACGACACTTATCACACTCACAGCACCGTATTTTCAGTTTCCAGTTTTTAGCTTTTCATTCAGCACTTTTATTTTGGATAGCTGGACCTCATCAGTTGTATCACAGTTTGTCTCATAGGCCAGTTTTGGTCTTTAGAAGACGTTAATATAACTTTCTTTCTTTCTTTCTTTCTCTCTCTCTCTCTGTGTATGCAGGCAGAGAGCACTCTGATCTGTGTAGAGATGCAGACACGCCTTGCTAAATTACCTCTCTCTCTCGCTTCTCGACACAGCAACGTGCAAGTGTGGCACCCAGGGGTAGCAGGTGCAGAATACCTAGCCGTAACATGACGCTTCCTGTCGTCATCAAAAACAGGCGAGATTAGGGTTCGCAGCGTCTGTGAAGATCAAGAGAAGCACAATCAGGAGGACCGCAAGCCAGCAGGGTGGATGAATCCGGTGAGCGTCTGCAACGTGGCACGAAGTAACAGCGAAAGCGACTAACGCAACGAGTCGCAAGTCCGTTCCAGCAGGGCGCGCGCAGATCCATGCGACAACAAAGACGTGCAGGTCCAGACGATGGCAGGCGGCGGCAGCGACGCGTAGGTCCGTTCGCCAATCTCTCTCCCTCCCTCCCTCCCTCCCTCTCTCTCTCTCTCCGGGCTTCCACCATGAGACCAAATTCGCCTAAGAGACCAAAATGAGCTTCCACTAGAGGGCCCTGCCCCACCGATTCAACCTCTCGATGTTAGATAGACCCATGCAGGACATTTTAGGACGACAAAGCTCCATGAGCAATTCCACACCATACTTGGAACACATATGAATTGTACCCAGTCTATATACCATTTTATACCTACTCAATTAGTTTATCATAGTATTAGATGATAGCTTTACTCGGACCTCGAAAGTTTCCCAAACATTTTGTATGTAATGTTTTGGTCTCATAGGCCAACTTGGCCTTTTGTAGACGTTAATATAACTTTTTTTCTTTCTTCTGTCTCTCTCTCTCTCCACATATATATAAAGAAAAGTTTGTATACATGAAGGGATGGATCATCATCATTGAAGAAGGCTTACATGATGGTACCATGCCTATGAGACATTTATGATGCCAGTATGGAACTTAAAAGAAAAAAGAGTATACAAGAAGGGACGGATCCTCATCATTAAAAGAAGGCTGGCGTGATGATACCATGCCTATGAGACACTTATGATGCCAGTATCGGACTACAATATAGCCCTGCATTTAGATATTGACAACTTTAAAGATAGCTTCTGAAACATAGACATAGCCATGTACACAAAAATACACCAATGTAAAGACAACCAACTAGTAAATGTGCATGGATACATGTGGGATAAGTGCATTTCATCCAACAGCTAGAAAAGCAAGAAGACCTAGGGGATATGGACAAGTAATCATACTATACCGGAAAGACTTTAAAGAGAGAGTGCAAGTTATGAAGAGAGATGATAATGCACAATACTTATGGGTCAAGATATATGCAGGGAGATTACCAGATATACTCATTGATTACAATTTGCTACTTTCCTTATGCACACACAGCATATACTAATAGTGAGCAATTTCAATGCACACACTGGAGATATGCTTGATAATGTCATATCCATACAAAGTGACATAGATGAAATAGGTCTACATAACATTGCAAGAGAATCCATGACAAAGAAGTGAGCAACGATGGGACACGTCTATTGGCCCCGAGAAGTACGCATAAACTAGACATCTTTAATGGACTATAAAAATGGTCACCATCAAGCACTCCGACATGTTGGAATCATGGAGAGGCAAGCATGGAGTACATGTCACAATGACATGAAACTTTTCTACTTTTCTTAGCATTTGATTACGTGTTAATCAAATGTACAAATGTTAAGCCCACATGCAATGTGCAAGTTAGTTATTTCACAATGATGGGCCACGGACCCCAAGATGTCAGTGTGGATGTCAAAAGTAAAACTTGTGATAAGGCATATTAGTCAGCTACTAGATGGATATTTGACTAGCCATCAATGTCAATGTTGTTAAAGAGCTGCCTCCAAATCATTAGAAGGACCATTGAAGACAAGCACAGCCCCGGTAGGCTTCCTTCAATCATGTGACAATAATTTGGAGGCCCACAAGGGTAGGCAACTGCATGTGGGGCTCCTGTTGGTGATGGGCTGCAGTCAATCAGCCATTCACAACAGGGCAGCATTAAATTTCAGCAAATTTTGGCAATGAAACTCTGAAATTTCTCTCTCAAGCTTTCTCTCTGTTCTCAGCCAATTTGCAGCTTCTCTCGAGAGATCTCAACCAAATTCGGTCCCCAACGGTGCAATTGAAGACTTTTTGCTATCAAACCCCAATTTACAGCAAAAATTAGGGTTTACCAACCACCCTGGGAAGAGTGCTCAGAATTCAAGCAGAGCAACAAAGGGTGAGAAGGATTGTTGCTTTTCACAAATGTGTATTTGAATAAGTCTACATGGTTTGAACATTCATCATCTTCCACCATTTGACTACAATCTTGAATGCGCTACAGTTCCTCTCAATCAATCAAAGCTGAACTAGGTGATCAAAACTGATATCTTGAGGACTAAGACAATGAGGACATGAATCCACCCACCACTCCCTCTTAAAACAACGATGGATTTCTACTGAAGTCACTTCTTGTCTCTCTCATGATGGATTCACTATTCAACCACTATACATGGATAACCATCTCTCCCACGACATACATACTAGTATCGGACAGATTCACCCCTCCTCTCACAACTACAAATGGAGACTGAAACCAGCCTTCCTTCTCGAATAGGGTGGTAAATAACCTGATTTAACACTAATTACAGCAAGCAAAAAAAAGCCACATAAAGTGAAAATGTACACTTTACCACTTTAATCTTGGACAATGGGCAACCTGTTGGTCCCAAAAATGGCGCCCCTTTGGATATTTCTTTAACTTTTATTATAAACGGATGGAATACAATTGCGATCCTCTAACCTCCTTCGCTAATCCAATGCTCCTTGCTATCATAAATGACCAACAAGCCTCCAAACCAATTTGTCCTTTTGGTTCCTTGGGAGTTGGCTTGAAGCTCCTTGAAAGACACATTTAACCCCATAATTTTCGGGGTATTAATTTTGAAAATTTAATTTAAGATTTATTCTTATGCTCAGAAAATTAATTTCACCAGCCAATAATTAAATTGACTGGACCAATTTGTCTTTCAAGTATCCTTGAGCAGTTATTGTCCCTTAGACTAGTATATATTATTTAATTAAAGGGTAGTCTCTAATGTCACCACTAACATTAGTAGCCAATAAATTGGTCTAGGCCCAAGTTTGACAACGCTTATCACCTAGTTCTCTCTCTCTCTCTCTCTCTCTCTCTCTCTCTCTCTCTCTCTCTCTCTCTCTCTTTTTTTCGTAAAAGATAATTGTATTAATTACGAAAAAAGTACAAGATTACTTGATTACAAGATACATGACGACAATCTAAGTCATCATGTGAAGAGGTTCTAAGTACTACAAGTTACAACGTCATGGCAAAGATGCAGAGGAAATTGCCATATGCCAGGGACGTAAGTCCTCCTTAGAGAGCAAATCAGAATGCCGGAGAAGATCCAACTGCCAATACAAGAGGCCCTTAAGCCTCGCAATATGCCGCTGAATATTATAGGCGGAGTCAAAAAGAAAAGCATTCCGAATGGTCCAGTTATGCCAGCAGCCCCAATATCGAAGAAAATGATACACGAGCTTCATATGTGGCTGTGCAGGAGCGGGGTATTTGGGCTGCCCGAAAACCCAATCAAAGGGGCGCAGGGTGAAACCAACCACTCCTTGCCAAACAGCCGACAAAAATAACCAGACTTTCTTTGCGATGGGGCAAGAAATAAATCGATGGCGGGCGGATTCCACAGCAGTGGTGCAAAAGAAACAGTGGCCATTGGAGATTCGTCGCTTGGAAAGAGCCGAA